>NW_027272416.1:0-167500 GCF_040938485.1 Diadema antillarum | reverse complement strand
AGTCACCCATCTGTGATGGGGAAAAGACGGTAGCTAGTGGAGTGCGACAGTGGGGTTGTTGGTAGTATTGTGCACCTGTGTACCTATTTTCTCTCAACGTCTATTAACTCATTATCGTGTTGGAGGGTTTGATTGAGATTGCCGCAAACATGTGGACATTGCCATTGGTGGCAACAGTTTCGTAGACCTGTGTCAGATCTTCACTTTCTGTAGAGAGACCCAACAAGGAATATCAGAAGGTGAACTGTGGAGCCAGGCCAGTATCTCTCGCACACTCTTACGCACAGTCTCACACTCAGAACATTTGGAACTTTCTCAGTGGATGTAATTGTAAACACTCTTGGGTTTCATATTCTTGGATTATACCACTTTACCATCAACGATCTGGATCGGAGGTAAGCCAAATTGTTTTCTAGCTCTCCGCATGTAGAATCATAGAGTGTTTTTTGTGAGCTTGGGGGGCTTTGCCCTCTCACTACAGGTCAACTTCCTCTGGTTTTAGACTGCATCCAAATGGTACCGGTGGAGTGCCGGTGAGGATGATATCGAGGTATTGAGAGCGGATCGCAGAGTTTGCCTGGTGACAGATTTTGATGCCGGGCTGTTTTGACGGTGCCAATTTGCAGTCCCCTAAAGAGCTGTTTGTCCGCTGATAGGCCAGTGCTGTATGTTTTTCTCATTCCTCCAAACAACACTGTGCAATAGAAATGTCTCTTTACCTCTTTGATCAGCTATGTGAATTTAAAGGGAGAGTTCAAAATATATGAAAAACAGAGATTTTTGGCAACAACAAGAGCAGTAAATCTGAAAGGCAAAATTTCACACAGGAGACACAAGCAGTAAGATGGTTGTATGTTTTTAAATCATTGTAACTTTGTTTTTTAGAAGCAGAATGGGATAATTTTGACTGTCTGTCTCGAAGTAACACCCTTTTGGTTCATAAACAGTACAAATAGTGTATCCAAACGCTCTCAATGTTATGCCTCTTACAATCTTAGAAGTATTATTATGTCACACTAATGATGTAAACTGACAATATTGTCATCCATTTACACTTTTTATGTTGCACTTAGCGAAGAAAAAGAGAGTGTCTCTGTTGTTTAAAACTTGAATTAAAAGTTGGCGATATTTTGTATGCAGCCAGCAACAGAGGAGCTGTTTTAACCCGTTGAGATGGTTTGATTTTGCTACAACACACATTTCCCATCTAGACGTTTGCCCAAGTATACTCGGGACTCTTTCTCACTTGGTTAAACTGGCATCATCATCACATGACCAACATACAGTGTAGGAGCGACATGGTTCTTCTACAATTATCATACATAGTCAACATTGGAAGAGCCTGTACTTCTGCGTAGTTTTGAAGATTCACTGGCATTTATTTATTACCCTTCTCAGCAAATAAAGCCAATGAACACAAAACAGCAATTCACAAAAACAAAAAAATCTTCCACTAAAGCCGATACTCTGTTATTTCCATTTTTTCCTTTTATTAATGTATACCTACTTTATGAATAGGCTCCTATAATGAATATGGCGTCATTTTCATGTGATTTATAATATACTTGACTTTTTCTTTGTCTGTTTTTCCTCTCTTTCTCTCAGTCATTTATGAAGTCTTTACATCCAACCCAACATACAGGCCTACTGTGCAAGACATTGCCAGTGTCCTCCTAAACAATTAAACGATCATGTCAACCATAGATGCTGCAACATGCTTTGTATGTCAAGTATCATGGTAGTTTCAGTTGTGCATTCCGTATCCTGGGAAAGTGACATCTAGCGTGACAGTTAGTTATGTAGTGTGCAATAGGTCAAGAGCCAAGAAATTAAAGGACCAGTAGTTTAGGAAGACTGTGTGGTGGGAAGGTTAGCACAATTGATTCAGTTTTCAGGGTATGCATAAGCCCCGCATTCAAAAACCACAACTGGCACAGCCTGCTAATGCAAAATTTGCTCCTCAGCGAAAATGTTCTTCGATGCATATGTTCATCAGTAATTGTCGACTCTAGTCAAAATTCTTTGGCTGTCTGTGTGCTTACACTACAGGGAGATCAGTAATAAAGCTGTACACAGTTTGTCACTGAGATTCTCGAATACAATCCAAGTCGGGGCAAGCCTTCCCACTGTATATGGTATCTCGTGCTGCTGGGTCTGTAACTCTTTTTGCCATTTTTTGAAGATTTGAGTGTTCCAATATTTCTGACTGGATTCAGTGGATATGGGCAAAGGAGGAATAGAATGTACATTGGTAATGAATGCCCCCAATGCATTTATAAACTAGTAGGCCTATAGGAAAACTACTTTTTCATATCTTAAAAAAAGACAAATAGTTGTTTACTACGTTGTTCAACAATGGATGGATGTGAACCTCCCTTTTCCATACATTTTCATTTGTTGTTGTTGTCTTTTGTGATAGTAACAATCCGATGTAGATTGTCACATTCCATCCCACACATTTATCTTGATAACCCCCACGACCTACGCCGAGAGTAGTAGTCTCATGTATTTCATGCAGACCTTTTCCACCATTCCTCTGTTTTATACCACACCTGTCATTACATCGTTGGTTTCATTATTTTAAATGTTCAAAATCTCTGCACAACCTTTATACCATAACATGTCCTCTCGGTGAATTCATACTCTTTATCATGTTACTGCAGAGACACTGTATAATCTTCCTGAGCAGTTTTTATTATGTGGAGGTGTAATAAATCTCAGGGAGACTGCAAAGAAGATTTGCTTCAAAAGTTTAAAAAGTTTAGAATGTAGACAAGCAAACTTGTGACATTGTAAACCTTGGAGTCTGGTGTTCCAGTGAACTGTTGCAAAATACATAGCAATTGAACATACAAAATTTTTTACTGCAAAAACAACAGAAACACTGACTCAAACAGTCCAGGAAATGTTCTGTTGTAGGCAACCATACGGAATTTATTGCTGGATTGATTTATTGTTTAAGTGTCTTGCTTTCATGAGTGCATTTAGCACTTGTATTAATATGAGAGTTTAATGATTTTTTATGTAGTTTCAGTAAAGCAGCTTACCTCTGCTCTGTAATTTGCACTCTGCGCAGGAAAAAAAAAGAGGAAAATTCCTAGAACTTTCTTTAATCTTCATTGCTGATTGCCTAGCCCTACATATTTTTATTCACTTTTGTTTATGAACATCTACGGTGAATATGAAGTAACTACAGTGGTTACAACAGCTCTACTTGTTAATAGTACAGTAGTCACATTGGAACTGCAGAGCTCACGATGGTTCAATTGCTAGCTCAGAAGCATTAAAGGGTGTTAGTGCTACTCAGGGTCTACAAGTTTAATGCCTTCCTACTTTACAATTTCCACTCGTGTAGAAACTGTCACTGCATGCATGTTGATGTGGTAGCCATTCATTAATGTCAGTACTTGACACTGATTAGAACTTTGTAGATAATTGTGGCACGGTGGCAATTTTTTTTTTTTTGCACTGTTTCAGTCTTACACATGCATCCACAGTCCTACCATGAACTTCTTATCCCTTGTTTTGTTGGATGCTGTTCGTCATTTTGAAGGTTCATTATTCCGAAGGTTTGTTAATCCGAAACCACAAATTCCTTATACTTAGAGGTTCGTTAATCCAAAAATGAAATAGGGTTCGTTATTCCAAAGGTTTGTTGATCCAAAAATGACATAGGGTTCGTAATGAACCTTCGGAATAATGAGCCTTATCTTATTTTCGGATTAACGAACTTTCAGAATAACCAACTTTATTTCATTTTCGAATTAATGAACCTTCAGAATAACAAACTTTATTTCGTTTTTGGATTAACGAACTTTCAGAATAACGAACCTTCGGAATAACAAACTGTAACCGCTTTGTTTTGCTTGGGTTTCTTTTAGTAACATCCAGTTTGAGGTAGGGAGGGACATCTTCTCTGAAGTGGATGCATTTCCCACTAAATGTCATCTCAAAATAGAAAATAGAATGTGCCAAATCTGCAATATCGAGTGCCCTGTCCGCCTGACGGGTCGTGAAATGTGCAGCGATCAATTTCCTTTTATTTGATGAGTGGGCGAGACGACCGAAACGTTAGACAAGCATTCAGATTTGCTCATGAAGCTAATAACATGCTATTTTTTGCGTACTGAGTCAACAGTACGATAACACAAGGCATGCTACTGAATGATTTTATTTTCGCCATGTCTGTCACATTGGTTCTCCTGTTTGGGATTATGAGATGCGATAAAGCTGTTTTTATGTGTTTATTACCCAGTGGCTCTGATTCTGGTCAAGCTCAGCCAAGTGCATCGTAAAACTGAATCCAGTGTGAATGCAGACAGACAGACTTGCAAACTGTGATTGACTTCAGTGTGACTATAATTATTTGTTTAAAGTCTCCCTTGCTTTTTGGCCGTTCGCACTCATAAAGAAACACAACATAATTCTGAGGCTGCTTTTATCTACTCGACAGAGAGAATCACATTTCAAATAAGTTTCTAATGGCGATTCTTGTTGTGCCAGGTTTATCTAATCATCTATAATCACGATCGAGTGTTGTCACTGTGGAACTCCCTTGCACAATCGACCCGGGAAGTAGACGTCAACTGAGGCGCGCACTTTTTCGTATATGACAGTTGTATACTGCAGGTTGACCTTGGCAGCTATAAAGAGATATAAACACGTTTCAAAATTGCATTGCGCTTTTCTACTTGCAGAAAGGTGATCATGGTCTCAGATGTGTTTCAGAACATGCCCTTTGAACATTTGGCATTTCAAATTGATGTTTCTAAACGTGTTTGAAAACACAGTTGTGGTTATTTTATCATTACACTAAAATGCCTCAAACACGTTTAGGATCATGAATCTGCCCGAGGAAATTTTTAGATTTGAAATACACCCTGAGTCAGGATCCTAAAAGCTGTACTAAGATTTTTTTTTTCAATGCGGAGACAAGCGTGAGCACAGAAATGTTCTGTAAAATATTGCCAGAAAATCTGCGTAACCAAGGCACAAGTGATATTGTGACCTTATTTTGGCTGCGTTTATCTAACTTGAGAGGGAGAATCACGTTTCAAAATGCGTTTGGAATGGTGTTTCCAAACGTTTGAAACGCGATTCTCAGGGTGCCGCATTTATCTAACCATCATACAATCACGTTTCAAAAAGCGTTTGGAATGGTGTTTCCAAACGTGGTTTGAAACGCGATTCTCAGGGTGCCGCATTTATCTAACCATCATACAATCGCGATTTGAGTGGTGTCACTGCGCAGCTGTTTTGCGCCGTTTGACCCGGGAAGTAAAGGTCAACTGCATACCACCAAACATGCCTCATCAGTCACACACAAATAATGGGCAGAGAGCACAACCGGAAACAGCTGGGATTTGACCTTGAGATATAAACGCGTTTCAAAACGGCATTGCGTTTATCTACTCACAGAATGGCGATCGTGGTGTCAAACATGTTTCAAAATGCCCATTGAAAGGCGTTTCAAAACGGCGTTTCTAAACGTGTTTGAAAACACGGTTGCATTTATCTAACCCCTGAAAATGCCTCAAACGCGTTTAGGATCGTGATTCTGCCTCAGAAAATTTTTAGATAAACGTAGCCTTAGTTTAAGTCACTTTGTACAGACCATGGGAGGGTTGTATACGCTCCACTGGTTTCTTCACATGTCCTATTTTTTAAGATATCAGCAAGGGAAATGGTGCTTTGAGTGGCATGTTCATACACGTTCCATTCATACAGCGAGGATCTCTGAAGGAATAATAGAGGGTTTTTTTTTTCTCTTTCTCTCCCTCATCAACTGTATCATACCCGCATAAAACTTGAACCTCAATCCCTTTGTACTCTGGGTGGAAAAGAACAGCTGTGTCAACCAACATATGCGAATGGTTAGGATGGAACATGGGTCCATTACAGGATTTGAATTAAAAAAAATAGAATTAACAAACAATGAGCAAAGATCCATTGCAGGACGAAAAAAACAACAACAACAACAACTAGAATTAACAAACGATACACAAGTAAACCTGGAACCCTTTACTCACACACACACACACACACACACACACACGCACAAACAAAAGCTTTAACAAAATTGCCTGAAGCCAAGTGATGCTTTTTGCCATCCAACTTTATGAGAGAGATATATAAACATCTATAATCTTTCGGGCACAGATGTTGTACTCTGATTTCCTCTTCCGGAGGAGGATCAATTATTTACCTACCAAAAATTGTTGGTTTGATTCAGTCTGGTCTGAGTGATAGACTGCTCGTTTAGTCTCTGCTACCTTATTGTTGGAGGTTTGTATTGCTCTCTTTATAATACAAGACAGGTGCAACGGAAATTTATATGGTTGATTTCTTCATTTTTTTTCTGTCTCTTTTGTGGGGTCCGCTTGTGAGAGGGATCTTCCCATAGAGTTTTCTTGAGACTAGAATGCAGAATGATGGAGATAGGGAACTACATGTACTCTTATTGGTAATACTTGGTTGTAATGATTTGTCCAATCAACAACTTCAGTGAGAATATACATTTTCTCCGTAGTGAAGGTTTTCGCTGAGTCGATATCAGCGAAAGTGACACAATAAATTCGAGAGTGGAGCTAAATCAGAAAATTCCATCAGTTATTCTGATTGTCAGTGAGTTAACAAACATGACATCCCAACAAGAACTCCCCGTATGCCTACAGTCTTTATATGGCATTGACTTCTCTTGTATAGAATTTATCATCACCTGTCCTGTGGTTAACTTTAAGAAAAAGAGAAGAAAAGAAAATATGGTAGGTATACAGTAATCAAATATGTTTGTAATCAGAACTGATCTTTGTTGTGGATGTTGTGTATTGAAGAATAATTTCCATGTACCAGGTATGTCCAAAGTGGAATCATATATTTTAAAAAAAGAGAAGTGATGGAATTCACAGCCCATGAAGAGTATCAGTGAAATGAAATGAAATGAAATGAAATGAAATGAAAATTTTGTCTGTGTGACATATTAAAAATGATAAGAAACATTAGACATCATATGAGATTACACTATATGTTTCCATACCATTGGAAGATGCTGGCGAAGTAGCAGAATGATGGAAACTATAAGCTATTTTTCTCATTTAACTCTAAACATCATCTCTAACTCTCAAATGTAGTGACAAAATTATGCATTATGGATGCTTGCACTCTTGTCATCAATAAGGACTGCATAATTCAGCTTCTCATTTAATGTCATATAAAATGACCTATGACTCAAAACATTGACTGTCAAATTGCTGACATAAATACGAGTGATAAAAGTACGCCCACTTTAGTCCCACTAACCCAAATTCCTGCTGTCATTTTTTCTTTTTTTAGTGCATTTTGGCAGGTACACATGGTAACATGATTTCACAACTTTGCCAGGCTGTACCAAGGTGTATACCCTGTTCATGGGATTTTGTATAACTAAAAAGTGATAGGCCAAAGTTGAACGGATTTCTCAAAAACTAGATCTAGACATTACCGAAATGATTTTTAGAGCCTTTGATGGCATGCAGGGATTTGGTGGGGTTTTGTGTTTTTGTAGTTGTCATGTCAACCGTCTTTATATGTCTTTGTATACCTTAGCAGAGCTGTCAAGTGGTATATTTTCATCATTTTCATTACATTTACTTTTTTTCATCCAGTAGGAGAAAATATGCTGTTCAATTGGAAATAAGATTTTACTGAAATGATACGTAGCTTTGGTTGTATGCATTATTTCAACCATTCTTTTTTCTTCATTGCCTCAGAGATGCTGTTTTAGTGTGCTTCTGTTTTTGCTCCTACAGTAGTTGTACGGAAGCATGGCAGCCCTTCCGTTATGTCTTTTGCAATATCTTTACTAGTTGGCAGGTGATTACAGAATGAAAGAAAGTAGAGATTCACAAGAAACCCAAGTTTCGGGATGAGGTTTGTGTGTAATTCTAAAGCGTCAGTGATTGCATTTGCCATGGTAAAGATATGGTCACAACTGGATTGGTTGATTCTCTTGCTGCTTACCACTTTGGCTGCATGAGCCTCATTGTTGTGCTACACAAAGTTATTGATTTACGCTGTTATAATTTAGTAGGATCATATTTTGCATAATTTTTTTTTTTCGTATGCATCAAAATATTAAAGTTATCTCTCTTTTTTCCCCATTTCAAAAATGCTGAAATCAAATTCAATCAAAGTTACTCTGTTACTATCAATAGCAACTTCACTGATATTAGCTCTCCCAAATCATGATTTTAAGTTTTGCTCTTCTTAATAAGGTCAGTTGATATACCCCTAGATGCTAATTGACACTGACTCCTATGGATGGCTTTTGTCATGGGTGCAAAGGCACAAAACTGCCCTCTTAGTTTTGCTTTCAGAAACTGAAAAAGTCTCAGTTGCATTCCAATATATGACTCATTCATCATGTTCTACCCTTGTGGTCCTTGATATGAGACTGTGCAGGGGAACCAATGGTCCCATTTATAGAGACTAAGGTCATCATCCCTTTCTCTCTCTTGTGTCTGTAAGTACACAAGTTATTGTTAAAAGGATTAAACGAGAACTTACCTGTTTGAAGTTTGATCCTTATTTTATGAATAAGAGGAGTGAGAGCTAATGACCTGACTGCGCCTGCATGAACGGGATCTCACATTAGATCAAACATTTATGAAATAAAGTAGTTAGGTTCACACGCTGTTCCTAAACTTTAAGTTTAGGTCAAAAATTTAACTCTCAAGAGTTAACTCTCAAGATTAGCTTGTAGTTTAGCACCGTGTGGGCGCACTCGAAAGTTGGCAAACTTAAAGTTTACCCGATGATTAGAACCATGAGACATCTTAGGGTGTACGCTCTCTCCACGAGCAACGGGGGTCCCCACTCATAGTTTCACTCCGTGTGGATACAATAATCAGTGAACTTGTGAGTTAGCGTGAACCTCACTTCTCGTTTCCATCCGAGTCAACCTCCAGCTGCGCTATTTTGTATGGGCATAAGGTCATCTAGCAAAGACACTTCCAGTATTATCATCGAGTGGGATTTGCTCGTAAGTTGTCTCTTATAGTTTAGGTGCGTGTATGGACCCGCCGCGCGAATTCATAAGTGGAGCTAATCATCGATAGTTAAGTTTTCGACCTAAACTTCAAGTTTGGCAACTTAGTGTGAACGTAACTATTATTATTTTCTTTTTCGCCAAATTTTTGAAAGCCTCCCCATCTTTCAAGGCTTTGGTTGGAAATGGCTGAACAAATAACTTGTCGGCTGAAATGCATGAACTATTTTTCTCAGGACTATCAAAGTGTTGATGCCAATATGTGGAAATATAAACATTATACAATATAGGCCTATCCAAATATATGCACAGACTATGATCATGTGTTTTCAGTTTCTAGGTTCATTGAGCACTACTTACCTTAATATTTAATTTCCCAAAGGTCATGGTACATTCACATATGTCTTTCTAATTTAAAGACAATGATGATCTTATGACAGCGTATGGAATTTTTTCATATTTCTTTGATATTGGTGAATGGGTATATGAAAGCCATGTAGTATTTTCATCCAAACTGACTGCACAATGGTTGCTGCGTCAGTTTCCTGGTGTCGGAGCTGTGAGCTGCTGCTTTTGTTTTTACTAAGCTAGCTTCCGACAAATAGGAATCTAGCAACCAAAGAGGAAATGAGCTTGGAGCTTGCAACAAGTGGCATTCACAAGTGGACCTCTATGGTACTTTGAACTGTTAGGTTTATATTTGTCTTGTAATATGCAAAGATGTACTGTCTGTCAAAACTCTATTTATATATCTATCTATCTCTCTCTCTTTCTCTCTCTCTCTATATATAGGGCCTACATACATATGTGTGTGTGCTGATATGATGTATAACAACTCATGTTTTTCAGGTCTGATACAACTGTAATTGGTCTTGCTACGGAAGTTGAATCTTTTTTTTTTTGATTAGTCATTTTATGAAAACAGAATAGTGTCACTATTTTGGTACATTGTTTTATTAGTGTTGGGGAATTTTTGCTTTCATTTCATCATACATATGTCGCAAAGTCCTTTCTTGCGATGAAAAGGTTATTTTTTTTTCTCTCACACACACCAAAACATTAAAAAAAGAAAACCTTGCCCAAACCGAATTTAGGTTTATATGCTGTAGATGTTTGACCTAGAAATCTAGCTATTTCATTACCATTATTATATTTACACATCAATTTGTTTATTCAAATCAGGGACCACCCTTGACCGAAGACCTTAAACAAAAGAGATTTTCTATTGATCCAAAGCTTCTGTTTTCTTTCAGCAATGGAAGATGTTCAAGGTCAATAAAATGCCATGGATGGGGGGGGGGGGGGGAGCATATCTAGATGAGCCTGTGTGTTGGGATCATTTAAAAGTAACACCATCCACACAAGGCAGACAAAGACCCGGGGAGCAGCAAAAATCTGTTGCGGCATGTCAGAAAACACGGTGAGTAAAGAGGCAGTAATAACTGAGTGAGTCATTGAATGCACTCTAGGTTCCCAGCACAGCATGAAACCTTTTTTTTTTATATCATCAAGGAGCAGTGCAGAAGTAGGAAATTCATTCCAACACATGTTTTCGAGGAGTTATGCCTTCTTTGTGCTCGTATGCCCGACCCGATCTACCGTCCCACAGTCACGCCCTCCCGCGAGAAGAGCAGAGGAACAGCTGGTGTGAACTTGTCTCCTCAAGGCAGGATGGACGGGGCGTTACTCCCAAGGTGCAGGGGGAGAGAGAAAAGGTCACCATGTGCCGCTGTGAGCGAACTTTCGAGTCATGGCCCGAAGGTGCCGACCCAGCTTTCTGTTGCATCCCCTCTCGATTCCTGTGAAGTTTTGTCTCTAGCATCAGAATCAGAATCATGTGTCGAATGCTGTGGGTCATAGTTTTTCCCCACAGTTTGGAATGTGAAATTAAAACTTTCAGGTAACCTTTAATTCTGAAATGAATCGTGTATTTACTGAACTTTGTTTTGTGCTAAAATAACTGAAATTAGTAAAAAGAAAAGTCCCGGGTTTTCTATGGTCAGAAAGATATTGCACATATTGAGAGGAAAGTTAGATATTTAAAGTAACATTTTATTCCATCAATTCTGTTACCCAGCATTTATTTGGTGAAGTCTTCTACACTTTGGTACATCATTGCTATGTGTGAGTAGTTATATTTACATGACAGGCTGACTGGGAGTTGTGTATTTAAGTGATAGTCCACATCTATTTGAAACCTTACCTCCCCAACCCCTATACACACCAACAACTCCTACAATATAAATAGCAACTCAGCGTGCTACCCAATAAGTTCTATGGTTTCTTTATTCAGTTTTCTGTGTTACTTCTATGGTTTCTGCTTCTCCCGCTACAAGCTGCATGTATGCAGTGCGGAGTATAGGCGGGGAGGTCACCTCCCTGGTATACAGAGACTCCAACTCTCCCGCTTTCGACGGGAGACCTCCCCCCGAAAGCCCATTTTTGCAAAATCTCCTGTTCTCCTGCGCGAGATTAGATGTCTCCCGCTTGAAATTATTTCTTACTTAGTGTCATTGTATGTTGAAAAACAACCCTTAGATAGCACAAGATAACATCTAGAACCCTAGAGCTGGACCCCGGCCACAAGGAACTTTGCGCACATCAAGTTGGAGTCTCCCGTTTGCTAGGGGTTTCAGGCGGGAGAATCTCCAGATCAGAAGGTGCTTGGGGTTGGAGTCTCTGGGTGTAGGGCAGGGAGTAATGAGGAATGGCTTGTAATAGTTATGTTCACACAACGTTCCTGATCTTAAAGATGAGCTTGAAGTTTAAAACTTTGATAATTATCTTGTAGTTTAGCCCCATGTAGACACAGTCAAAAGGTAGCATTCTTAAAGTTTAGTTGATGATAAAGAACTACAAGGGATTTCTTAAGGGTCCCCACTCATAGTGAAAAGTGATGCTGGCATTATAATCGATGAACTCGAAGGGTGACCTCTCTGTGAACCACATCCCCCTAGCTTCCAGGTCAACCTCCAGTGCGTGTTGTACACTACGAACTGTATCATTGCACATGACAGGGTGAATTGCTAGTGCTGCATGTACCAGTATGCATGCATTTCTTCCATTTCTATCTGAGTATAGGGCTCTCCTCGAAAGTTTAATCTTAAAAATTAGGTATCTTGTGGATGCGCATCATCATTTAAAACTACAAGCTGATCATCGAAGTTTAAAACTTTGAAGATTGCAAACATAGTGTGAACCTTACTAATATGTGCAGAGGGCTTTGCAGTCATTTGACCCTTCTCCTTCCCCCACTGGAGAGATGCCAACTGTAGCGCTAGGGAGGAAGGTGGTGACTGACACGAAAAGCAATGTGTGGGACTGATGGTCACCCTCCTTTGCTCATGTCATCAGGCTATTTATTACAGCTGTGACTTGAAATGGGAACAGAGAATTAAGTTACAATTTTTTTCTATCGAGCCTTAAAGAAAAATAACGTCTGAATTATGAGCAGATGAAAAATCCATCAAAATACTTGGCTACTAGCCAACTGCCATCTCCTTATTTTTGTCTATGAGTATTAAGCTTTTGTTTTTGAGAAAAGGCGGAGAATTAATATGAATTTTTGTTAATATTCAAAGTGCAATTTCCCCTGCTATGTTTAAGTTAAGTTAAACTTTAATTAACATTTCAAAATCAAACAAACCAAATGCTAGATGTTTTCATCAAGAAAAGGAGAGTCTTAAAAGTTCAAAGTTTTGAATATTTTGTCTGAATAGTGAAATTGGTAAAGACTGGCAAATTAGCCCGAGGGAATGTTCTCACTACTTTCCCTGTGGTATTTATGCACAAATGTATGATAAAAATATGGTTTTGGTCTATAATTAAGCAACTATCTGCTTCCCATAAAAGTCATCATTTGTCTGTTATTGCAATGCAACCACAATTTCATGATAAAGATAAAAACATGATGATCGTGCTTTGATAATTTAATCTATATGTGGTTTTGAGTAAAAGAGGTGATGTTTATACAGCATTCCAACTGAATTGAAGTTCTTTGGAGAGACCAAATGCTTAGCAATAATTACAATGCACTCATTTTGGCAAAATGCTACATTTCGTTTTTTATTACATCTTTCACACGAATCCAAATAGATCATCTTTCCAAAAATATAGAATGCTCAATACTACTAAATGTGGTCTTACGTGGATGTACAGTCTAGTGAAGTTGGCTAGACCAAGAACAAATAGGATCCGACAGTCAAATCAAGTTCAGCGTTGGGTGGTTCCCCCCCCCCCCCCTCCCCGGGGACTGGGGACCGGGACTGGTATCCTTTTTATCAGAATGTCATTTGCACTACCTGTCAATGTGTAGTGCAAAGATTTGAGGTTTGGTCCAAGGTTGAATGTCATTGTTCTGTTATTAGCCTTGTAAATAGGACGTTTTCACAGATTCGTGGTTGCAGACAATAATTGATAACGAGACTTTCATGTATGTGCAAGCGTGTGTTCTCTCCCTTTAGCAAATAGAATGGAATACAATGAAATGCTTGCAATTGGCCAACGCAGTGTTAGACTATATTAATGGATTTTCCCTCAGTGCGTGTCATTGGAGTTTCAATGCACAACACGGAACTCCATTTGTCCCACAGTGTTGAACCTGTGAACAAAGGTTAAAAACAGGCACTTTTAGCTTATTGTTGTTCCTGGTCAGAGGACTGAAGTCAAGTAGACCCTTGTTATAAAGAATACTGATAGCATACATCTTTATTGATGAAGTACTTTTTGCCCCCAGAGTTTCATATATTAAAGACATATTGTTTACCACTTGCAGATGAAAGAAAAACCCAGCTTTAGTGCTTCATAATAGTTCTAGAATGTGAGTTAGGGATAGAAATTGGCCAACGCAGTGTTAGACTATATTAATGGATTTTCCCTCAGTGCGTGTCATTGGAGTTTCAATGCATGACACGGAACTCCATTTGTCCCACAGTGTTGAACCTTTGAACAAAGGTTAAAAACAGGCACTTTTAGCTTATTGTTGTTCCTGGTCAGAGGACTGAAGTCAAGTAGACCCTTGTTATAAAGAATACTGATAGCATACATCTTTATTGATGAAGTACTTTTTGCCCCCAGAGTTTCATATGTTAAAGACATATTGTTTACCACTTGCAGATGAAAGAAAAACCCAGCTTTAGTGCTTCATAATAGTTCTAGAATGTGAGTTAGGGATAGAAACAACCAATGTAAAAATTTGAATCAGTAAAATCAATATTTGTAAATATACAAAACATGAATAATAGTTATAATAAACAATTTTCTAGACTAAACCGTCTACAGTTATGGTTTAGTGGGAAAAATAGTGATATTTCCTTATATTTTAGGCTTTATTACGAAATGGGTATGGTAGGATGTTTTGTGATACTGATACAACTCACCTACACATATTCATCAAATGTGATGTCTCAAACATTTCATAAATCACTGCTCCCAATGGTAAACAGTACCTTTAAAAGCTGGTATAACACTTATTGCATGTACTCAAGTGATCACAATGGTCCCAAACTACACAAAAGTTTTATTATGGTGAGGGTCCACTGTATTGCATTGTTGAGCTGGAAAGGAAGTTATAGGAGAGTTGAATAGTTTGAAATTTTTGTTTGGTTGTGTGTTAGTTTGTTTTTTATTATTGTAGCCAACATCGTGCCATGAAATAAAGATTCCATGCATTCACACATTCAGCCGAGATGAACTGCATGCCAATTTTACTATGATTTTAGTAGTTCTGTAACTTCTTCTAGGCTGACTTTTCTATGAAATATAGATTCATTAAAATCATGTGGTCCCATTCATACATTACGATGTTATGTATTTGATGGTGATTCAGTATGTACCAAAGTTACTTGTAGCTTCCTAGGCACTGAAAATGGTCCAGACATGTTTTCTTCAGTAAGCAGCTAAAATCAAAAGGTATGCCCTCACTAAAAAAATAAAGACCAATATTTCTCTTGACCTCTAAGGGCTTTTTACACTTGTGTTTCTTAACCCCGGACTTTCTCTGACCCAGGACTATCGTTAGTCCCGTACCAATTTTTTCAGCTTTTTACACTCGCCAATTAGTCCCGTACTATCTCTTGTCCGGGGCTAAGGAGAAAACTGACCTTTTTACACTCGTATTTCTTAGCCCCGGACTTTCCAAACCACATGAATATTCATAATTACGCTGTGTACTGTACACGTACACGCACGCACCGGCAGCACTTGATTACCTCGTTTCTGATTGGTCAGTGAGGGTCGGACTTCGTCTCCGTCGCTTAGCCCAGGATTATTTTTTCGTTCTGTTTACACTCACTTGCTTGGCACCGCAATTGCGGTGCTAGCACCGCAATTGCGGTGCTAACCCCTGCTATTTTGCAGAGCCAGATAGTACCGTACTATCGGTGGGGCTAGCCCACTTTGGCAAAAACGAGTGTAAACAGAAAGTGGGCTAAGGATAGTCCCGTACCAACGGTGGGGCTAAGGCCCCCCTTAGCCCCACCGTTGGTCCGGGGCTAAGCAAAATTTTACAAGTGTAAAAAGCCCTTTTGACAGACTCGTCCATGGAAGTTATGGAGCCGGTAGTCTTGACCATTCAGGATGTGAGTCTGACCCTTTGGGTTGTGGACGTCTGCGTCTCTCCATTGTTTGTCTGGCGGGCTGTCTGTCTTCTCTGTGCCCTACTGAGATGATATCCTAAGCTCTTGTCTAATGAG
Organism: Diadema antillarum; assembly: GCF_040938485.1. Taxonomy (NCBI): domain Eukaryota; kingdom Metazoa; phylum Echinodermata; class Echinoidea; order Diadematoida; family Diadematidae; genus Diadema; species Diadema antillarum. The sequence goes on along the minus strand of NW_027272416.1, from coordinate 151,783 downwards.
TATTGTCTGTTGGGGGCAAGTCTCATTTCCGATCTGGATTTGTAGCAAGTCCCAACAGATATATTTGCCTGCTCTCTGATATTAACCCATCGAAAACCAGTCCCGAATATAGTCAGAGAGGTATTTGTGGGAAATGCATGTTATGGCAAAATCACCTTGTCTTCAGTGGGTTAATAAGTATCATATTCAGACAAGGATTAATCAAGAAAATATTTCTTTGCCTGGCCTTGCTCTTTGATACAGTTTGGGTCATTTATTCAGGGAGTCTATTGTTGTTTTTTTTGTGTGTGTTTTTTTTTTGCCAATCTAGATTCTTCACGAGCGTCATATCTCACGATCATGGAGTACAGCAGTTGTTGAAGAAATACGGAAGTGTGAGCGTCCATTCACACAATAGTTGCACCAAGATTTACAATGTCTACTAAGCTGTGTTATCACAGAAACTGTTCGTGTTTTGCATACCAGGGCCCTGTTTTATTGATTATATAGTTGATTTCAACTGTAAGTCTATGGCAGCCTTTGTGATAAGGAACTTTAAAATCAAATTTATCTTTTGATAAAACGGGGCCCAGTTCATATAGGCCTACATATACACTTCACATTCATGTTGGAATCGCAGTTAATATTTCCATGCATTTAAAGTAAGTTTTCGGTTTTGTTTGTTTGTTTGTTTTTTGTCATCTCTCGGGGTAAAAAAAGTTGCTAATTAATGTTGCTTCATGAAAGGCATAGTATATATTTCTCTTTCCGTCTCTTGACAGTTTTGAATCATAAATTAAACGCTTGCAAAGTCATTCTACAAGTCCCGATTCATTTAGTATTGTGATCAGGGATAGTTTGGCGTAGACAGCATATATACAGTATATGTTAAGATGAAGGATGTTCTAGAAGGTTTAGTGCCTTCTCTCAAAACATTTAGAATTCACTGTTCTTTTTTCGAGAAATGTATAGGCCCACATGAAAGCAGTGATGATGGTGTTATATCACATGGGTATCAGGAGAGGAAAAAAAAGAGAAAAAAAACCTCTCCTCCCCCTAGATTATTCATTTCCTGATATGCCACCCAAGGCTCATTAGCTCATCGGGGTCTGAGGATCGGAATTTCGTCAACCAATGTCTATTTTCGGAAATCTCCCACAAGAGCGTTGCCCATGGTTACACAAAAAGTTAAATACAAATATGATATGTCGAAAAGGTGAGAAAAAGGTGATGAAATGAAGAGAGGGAGATATCTTCAAAGAGACAGCTTCCACAAAGGAACATTTTTTTATTCCGTCAAGGATGAAGAGCTAGGAATTGTCAACCACAAGTTTGATTTATTGTGTTGGGCATCTGTAATTCATTTATCATATTTTAATCTTCCTTGCAGAAGTTGAGAGGAAGGAGGTCATATCTCTTGTTAAATGATTTGTGAATTGAGGAGATATTTGTACATACATCAGTCTTTGAGATAGGTTTCCAAAGAAAATCAAGATGACCAATTTTCGGATCGTGGGCAACGAAACACCCTGCTGAAATGTAGTGGTATTTGAAATCCTGTCATTTTCCACTGCAGATGTGAATGCCCTTACGGCCATCTGTGAAGCCAAAGTCAATTAAAAGGAGGGGGACGAGATTTAATTAAGGTGCGGATGATGATATGACCCTGCGTCAGTGCTTCTAGGTGGTAGTAACAACAGATTTCCAAGTTTTGGCAAGCATCTCTTCTTGTGGAGTTTCATTATTCCGGTTTTTCTTGGAATGATTAATGAGTCGATGTGAAATTTGCAGTCACCACCTGTTTATTGTAGATTATGAGCTGCCTATTAATTGTCCAACAGTATAGAAGCACCAATAGTGGGTGGAAGGGGGGTTGTCAGTTTTCTGGGCTTTCACATGCATAGTCTACATTTACAGACTCCATAAGACACTGTCCTTCATGTTTAGATAAGTCTCCCCCCATCTCCCCCCCCCCCCCCCCCCCCCCCCCCCCTTTCTGGGATGTTATAGAAGACAGGCGATACCTTAGCATTTTTTCAAAGACAAATTTCTGAAGATCTCCTGCTGTATCACAGGATTTAATTGGCAAGTTTTGCAAGGGGTTTTTTGCATCTAGATTACACTTCTTTGGCTGATGAATGCAAGCCAAGATTTTGTCAACGTAAGTGATATGTGTGACAGAAGGAAAATATTAAAACAAATTGCTTGTCAATAGAAACCATATTCTTCTATTGCCCCACCCCCAAAGAAAAGATTTAAAAAAAAGAAAAATGTTACACTGCTAATTTAAGGTCTTAACTCTGTACTTTTCCTTTCAACTTTAGAGGAAAGCCAAAACTATTTCCTATAATTCGTCAAATTTTCTCAGTCCTATATACAATCATACTCTCTGCAGATTTTGGGTTACTCATCTAAGTATTTTGCTTCTGTGTGTTTCAGGTTTCCATTCAATCATGTATCCTTCCAAAAATCTGGCCCTCAATAGTGTCAATTGGCACAGAAAACAGAACATTGTACACACTGTCTGAAATCCCAGGCACAGAAAGAGTGGTCCTTAGAAACCATACAGTATTCGCTCTCAAAGTTGTCTATGGTTAATGCCCGTTTTGATTTGTAGTGACTTTACAGTGTGCATAAGAATGAGAGTAATTGCAAAGCATGATGGTGCTTATTTTCAGTTTCATTCATGTCCCATCTTAATATTTGCTGTCTTGAAGGTAGGCAACTACTATTCATAGACACTGCCGTAAAACCAAAATCGCCTGTTCGTCACCGATCAGTCTGCGCAACAGGTGCGTGGTCAAAGTCTTGAGTAAGATGATGAGCTTCCTGTATTAACCAAACCGACCGATTGTCACGACTCCCTGCCAACCAACCGGCTAGCCCATTAAAAAAAAAAAAATGACGAAAACTGGCACATAAGTTTGTGTATAGGGACTTTGACTGACTATGAGGCATGATTACTCCTCCATCCCCTACTCCCCCCAAACACACACACAGTTCTTGCTCCCTCTCTTTCTCATTATCACGCAAAGCAGTTTCTACTCATTGTTGGTCCAGATGTAGCATTTTTTGCCTTGTGGGAACTTACAGTTAGCATTTGAATGCCTGTGATCCATAAAAATTCGGGCAAACCGCAACTTCCATGCGACCTCGTTTTCATCCAGGCTCGCTCAGGCCAAGGGAAGTGGACACGGGAGCCTTTACTCACAGGCAGACTCTTGATTTCTGTTGACCCTCTTCGGTTAGGGGAGGGGGGTTCGGGGGAGGAGGGAAACGAGTGAGATTGAGAAGGCCTGGTTAGCAGAGAACTCTCCGGTGGCCATTCCCACAAGAGCGCGGCGGCCGTGACTCGCTGCGTTTCAACTTCGGCTGGCGAAATTGGGAGTAGCAACGGGAGATGCGTAAGGTCGATAGCGAACTCACACCGGGAGGAGGCTGGAGTAACGTTTGCAGGGTCCGCGGAGAGGGCCGGGAATTAACTCGGAATGGAAAGTCATCGGCAACAAGGGGTGCACGTCGTAGATAGCTTAAGCTATCAACGTGTTTGTTTGTTTGTTTATTTACTTTGTGTGATTTATTTACAAACTGGATCTTTGTAAACATTTCTCTTCCTTGTGGAGTTCCAAAGTTGTTTTGGTGGCTGCCATAGAAGTAAACTAGATCAAGGTAGTGAACACACTGGTAGCAGACCTGAAGGCCAAGTAAAGGAAGATCAACGTGAGAGGTTTTGCACCCACCAGCAACTTAACCAACAGCTACCGTTTCGAGAAACAAAATGTGAGACGTTACACTGGTAGTCCAGACATTGGAAGGACTTTCAAGCTTCTTTTTCTCACCTATTTGTTGGATTGTAAGGGTTCTCCAGGAGAGTTTGGTTTGAAAAGAAGCATTTGGTTGTCACACAGATTCCACGAGCCAAATTGACAGTGTTGTGGATGGATGCCCCCACTGTGAACGAACCCTGTTATGTTTTCAGCTGGGACTGTGAACAGCCAATGTGTTGGCTTGAAGCGAGTCCCAGTGCTTCTTTTTCTTGAAACTTGTCACGTTGAATAAGAAGAATTCACTTTTCTTTGTAGACAGTCGTTTCCTTGAAGCGGAAGTCAATCCGTGCATCTATTTTTCATGCAGCATCATTTGATTCATCTGCAATATTCCATAATTAGTATGGAATACTATTTCTAGTGAGTGAATATAGCCAAAGTCCGGAGGGAGAAACACCATCATGTGTTTTTGTTAAAACACAGAGATTTTGCCAAGTGAGATTGCTCTATTTTTACAGCAGTTTCATCTCTTTTAAAAGGGACTATATGTGCATGTTCATCAAGTCCTGTTTCATTGTCAGCAGCAGAAGTTTGTTGTGAAAGCATAGAAGGCCAGTCTCCCCTCACTTATTAAAGGGAAAATCCACACAATCACTTGGATATTTGATGGAAAAGGACAAACTTTTGGCAAGGAGGTTGTGTAACAGTAGGGCGCTGTGAATCGGCAGTGTAAAGGAATTTACTCGGAATACATGCAAGGAACTCTAGAGGAATACGATGAGTCACATTTCTCCAGAGGAATTTGTAATTTTATTGACGATGTAAATTTCACAAGTATGGAATCTGCTCTTCAGATGTGCATCTACACATATGCTTCACTTTTGGAAATGAGCGGTAATTGCCCCTTGAGTGAATGGGCAATTTAAACCTCAATAAACTTCAGAGAGAAGGGAATATATCTGTCATACATCTGCCAACATGGATGTTCTACAGAGCAGAATGTACAATATGAATGACTGTGAGCCATCGGCCAACACGACCAAGTATACCGTGTGGGTACCTCCAGCCTCTTTTCATGTGAGTTCTATAAACTGTCTTAAAACTTTAAAAAAAAAAAAACCTATAAAAGATATGGTCCATGGAAATAAAGGGAGCAGGAATGTTGCTGATGATTTGTAATGTCAACAGTGACCCCCATCCTAAAATTATAATAACAATGATGATGATGATGATAATTATAATAATAATAATAACAATAATGATAATAATAATAATAATAATTTGTTAAAAAGATAATAAGAGAGGTATTACCTTGAATAATTCATCGTTATGACTGATTTGGGCCTTTAATAGTCCCTCATTAATCTTCTCTCTGCCATTATTTCAAATCACTAAAGCATTGTATACAAACAAACAGGTTGTTAGTAGGAACATCAGGGTTAAACTAGACACATGCATCTGAAAAAAAAAACAGTATAGGACTAACATCCTACCTCCCCCCCCCCCTCCCCCACACACACACACAACACACACATGCACACTCATGTGGATTAGGGTGATGGATTTTAGCAGCCACCTCTTTAATCTCGTACCCCACCGATGGCATCTCACTACACAAATCATCATATGACCTTGACCTTGTTCACCTTCTTTCTTTCATAAAAAGCAAACAGCTTTGATAATGTTGCTATCCCACCTCTCCAGAAATATCATTTTCCCCAAAAATCCCTGCATACTAAATACAGGCTGTGATCAAATGTGTGACTAATGTAGCAAGATAAGCATTATGCTGAGTGAAGTCTGGTTCATGCTTCTGTAACCTGTTTTAGTAATCTCCCCCTTACCCATATCCTTATCACGTTTGAGTCACACTTTTGTGATCCTTTGATTTCTCTCTGGTTAATCTGTCCACATTCTCAGAATTCTCTCTTTGCTCTCCCTTTCTTTTTGTATGTTTAGTATGCCATTGATTTTTTTCTCTCTTTACTTTAATTCTATGTTTTGTTTTTGTTCCTACATCACTTTCATCTATCTTATAGTGTTCTTTTCTTTTGAGTTTAGTCCGTTGAGGACGAGTCCTGAGTATACTCGGGCAGGCTTCTATGGGAAATGGCGTGTTGTAGCAAAATCAGTCCATCCTCAACGGGTGAATAATTTTATTTCTTGTCACCTCCCATACCAACTATCCATAGAATAAGTGAATAATATCTCTGTTTAGATATTGTTCACTCTTTAACTGTTCATAGGTAGTGCTAGATGTTTATTTTGCCCTTTACATATCCTGTTTTAAAAAAACACTCAAATAAAAATTGTGTGTAAATATTGTTTCCTGAGAAAAGCTTTTACACGGGGAATATGGATTCAAGAGCAATATTTTGATTCCTTGATAGCAAAAACATAGAAAAAGTATCATGAGTCTTACGTGGTTTAATAAATTCATCAAAGTAATATCAGCATTTTATGTGAGAAGCTATGAAAATATATTTTGGTCTTGTAGGGATACCACATAAAGCATGGCATCTCAAGATATATATTCATATCGTTATAGTTTCAAGAACTTCAGAGGTATAAGATACCTGTATCGTGTTCACAATATTCTTATTGAAGCAGTGCCATGAATGGAATTTAGGTGGTACAGGGCAGCCAGTTAATGCTGTGTCTATGCCAAGGTATTGACGCACTTTGTCCATATATTCCATATGTTTGTCTATGTACCTGTCTCCCTGCCTATCTATTCATCTGTATATATGATGTCTGTTTATATATGTGTGTATTGGACAAGACCTGCTGCCCTCATAAAACTAGCTACCAGTGGCAATGACAGCAAATTTTGAGCTCTCTGAGTGATGAGTGGACTTTGTGCAAATTCCCATCAATCTGTATCGTATGAACAAGAAAGTAGATAAAAAATTTAAACAAAGCATAGAAAGCAATAGTATACAGAAATCTATACAGTTTGTATTATGGTTCTGAATCAAAATATTGCATTCCGTTTTATAAGACTAGTGGCAATGGAAGTTTTTGTGTGCTTATTTTTTGTTTTTTGTTGTTGTTTTAAAGAAATAATTCTGATGGTACAGGATTATCAAAACTTTGATCTTTGATCAAAGTTGTTGGGGTTTTTTTTCTGAACAAATGAATTCAGTGATGCTAGTTTAGGATTAGGGGGAAAAAATAGTATTTTTTGCCATAAATATTTTGGTACTTTTCCAAACAAAATTAGCACTTTTAAGGTGCCATATGCCATGTCATAAGGGTGCCATATTTTCAGAGTCCATACCTGTGCTCACATTTATTATTTGCCAAGCCGATGATTGTCACCCCAGACGACACATTTGTGTTTTATATCATAGTCATGCCACCCCCTGAGTTGAATGTTCTTGGCACGGATGGACGTACAAGATACAATGAACAAAACATTTCATTACAGGGAGACAGAGAGATTGAGAATGGGGGGAAAATAGTTCCTTGGCAGCCTTTCAAGTCCTGACTTTTATCATTTTTCCAGATTGTGTCCTTTCGTTGCGGTGTCAGATCTTGTCAATTGGTGATACAAACACAATTTTTTGGCTCCAAAGGTGTTTTGGGGGTGGCGATATGAAAGAGGATTACTTTGCGTCACTCAGAAGTGACATGTTGCATTAAAGATCATCGTACTTATCCTCATTTCCCAGTATACCATATTTATGGCAGATTATTTTTGTGGGTATGATATTAATTAAGAGAATCAGGAGAATCAGGAGTTGTCAGATACTATCGCAGGCGGTTGAATTCGCAATCGGGTATGCAAGTATCACACTGATTGCGTGCGACCAAGATATACAATCATAGGTTTGCATGTGCACATACATAGTACGCTAGGCAGCTGTGTGCAGCTGCTGCCTGCCCATGTTGTTGTCTAGCATACATTTATAGCTGTCATATTTAGGACTTGCATAACTGGAGGGTAATATTTTGGCGAGTTGTTAGGTTTGTGAAAATAAACCTCTGCAACATATTCCCCCCTGTAGGTATAGAGTTTGTTGAATAAAGTAACTTGAAAGAAGTTATGCTGTGCACATAGCAACATTTGCTTCATGATCACACTGTAACTCTATTTGATTAATTTAACCCGTTGAGGATGGACTGATTGTGCTACAACACGCATTTCTCATAGACATGTGCCCGAGTATACTCGGGATTCGTCCTCAATGGCTTTAAGATCCTTCCATATCCAAAGATGATTAAAAGATATCAGTGTGACAGCCTGAAATTGACTTCAAAGGAATGAAAGAAAATACTTAAAACTCCATCCTGCTAACAAACATCAAGTAAAGTGTACTCCCATTTACCTTCCTGATACCTACACATTTTAGCAGGAAATCAGATTGAACTTGGCATGGCCTTACAGAACTTGCCGCATATTTCTAGAGTTATTTATGTTTTTTGTTTGTTTGTTTTTTTTGGTTTTTTTTTTTGTGTGTATGTGTGTGTTCAATCAAATTGACATTTGTTTTTAATCAAATTGACCTTTGAAAGAGGCCAGTTTGATAATGTATTCAAAATAATGTGTTTCTTTTTTTCCCCCTGAGGACTGTTACACATTACAAAGTCATCATGGCATTATCAGTAAAACCTGCTACTCCCCCCCCCCCCCCCACACACACACACAGACAAATAAACACTCAAAAGGACTCACTCACACACACACAAACACACAAACACACACTCACCAAGGGGGCCATTTCTCAGCACAATCGTTCGTTCATGTACCAAATTTCGAGCCTGTGGCGATTGACACGACTTAGGTCACTGCCTGTGCATGAGACAGTGTGTCTGCACACATTAATTCTATTTTCCATCGTGATTACGAGGTAGTGAGTAATAAAGGGGACAGAATGACATGACTTTGTCAATAGGAGACTGTGATTTTAATCTCCATTATCGCATCCCCCTCAGAGAAACTTCAGTTGAATTGGAATTGTAAACTTTCAAGGCATAGTTTACCATTTGCAGAAGAAACAAAAACCCAGCATTAGTGCTTTAAAATAGTTCTAAAATGTGAGTTAGGGATAGAAACAACCACTGTAAAAATTTGAATCCATATAATCGATGTAAAGTATTGTTAAATACACAAAATGTGAACAATAGTTATAATAAAAATGTTTCCAGACTAAACCATTTACAGTTACGGTTTATAAAGAGAAAAATACTGATATTTCCTTATATTTTAGGCTTTATGGCAAAAATGTTATATGATAGGATATTTTGTGATACAACAGAATTACACATTTGCATCAAATGTGATATCTTGAACATATTTTAAATCACTGCTCCCAAAGGTAAACAGGACCTTTAAAGCAACAGCTTGCTTGAATAGAAATGTGCAAAATCATTCAATGACTAAAGAAGTTTGATACATTTGAATGTCAGTGCTTGAGCCATTGTTATATGCTGGGGAAACAGCTTATGGCAGCCACATTTACACACAAGAGATGTTGTTTTTTGCATGAAGAAAAAAACAAATCCTCTGGCTTCAAATGAAGTGATAGATTCTCCGGACTGTGTGCGAGTGTGCGAATCTAATGTTGCAAATTGCATTTTTGGGTTACAAAAAACAGTCCACAGTTTTTGCACTGCATTGCAAAAATTTGATTTCAAAAACTTGATTTCGGTGCATGTAAATTCACCTTTTTTTTGATATACATATTTCCCAGGGACTCCGTTGTCAGGCTTAATTTTGATTATATCTTAGTGTTTACGTAGATGATTACAGAAAAAAAAAATTTAATACAGAGGTTTATTTCTGTAAAGTTGTGTAATTTGATAGTTTTGTACATTCATCACCTGTCCTGCAAAAGCAAATTGCAGTTTGCCTGTCGGCAACATCATGGATTAGAACAAAGTCCAAATATGGGTAGTAATGGGAGGGGAATTTGAATGAGTGGGCTTATCAGAGCAAGCACAGGCAGATGAATACTGCTAATTGAGTTGAAACGCAAATGAAATGTCGTACACCTATACATACTAGTCATGGTCGTGTCGTTGATATCAATGCTGTAAAAATAAGAAGAGCAAAGAATAAGAGAGAGTTTAGGAGGAAATCAAAAGTCCAAACCAATCCCGATTAGAGTAATTGATAAGGATTCCCTCGCTTCCGGCGTTGACGGTAGCAGTACTGCCGCGGATGGATAGCAGGGCATGCATGGTGTTGCTTAGCAACCACCATAGCCATGGCAACAGGTGGATGTACGTCCAGACCAGTAAAGGCCGTCCTGATGACTTCACACACACACACACACACACACACACACACACACACACAGAGTCGTTCAATTCAGACAGTCACTCGAAAATACCGAAGCAGACACTGTTATACATTATAGAAGATTGATCCAGATATCAAAATTTGTTGACTGAGTTGTATAATTATGCTCAAATGCATGTAAAAAAGAAATATATATATAAACACTGCAGTAAACTATAAGTTTTGAGAATTTTGCTGACACTATCAAGATATTTATGAAAACCGTAAATATTACCATATTTAGTAAAATGATCACTGATGGTTCAATTTTATAGTCCTGCGTAAATGACATATCAAGTGTAGCAAATTTGGCACTCAAAAGATTTGCTCTTTTGTGCGGTATTCTTGTTACACAATTGTAGTTGTATAGCCATTGAAAAATGCAAACATTAGGGAAGGTTTGTTCAAACTTGGTCCAAATGTGCATACTTAGTATATTTAGTATAAATCTCACTAAGTGTATTCATCTCTCGAGAGCTTTTGATGTAGAATTTCAGTTTCAATGCCAATTTCAACATCATCTCCTGGACCACCTAGTATGAAGGGGTACTGCAAATGATTTAAGGTATCATGCTGATTCCAGGTCTAGCTTTACAATTTTTTTTTTTTTCAGGTGGCTTTGTAGAACCTGGGGTCCATTTCATAACGTCTTATTAGAGACTTTTTTGCTCATGAGACACACAAGACTAGAGACTTAAAGGTAGGGAATACCTTTTACAGACCTCCCAAAATGCAGCAAAACATTAAATATGAACCTCAGGGGACTTGTTTAGGCCACTGCTGAGAAATTTGGAAGTCAACAGTTATCTACAATTTGAATAATGCACAAAACTCAGCTACTCAGTAGTTCTGTGTGTCAGCCACACTTAAGCCTTTTTGTTGCAGTCTTCTGTATTTTTTTATCTATAAACACAAATCTAAAAGTATAAGAGCTGATGTAATAACATATCGAGTGTGTGGCAAGAATGTATATAGAAATGTTTGTAAGTTTTGTTGAACTTTCTTCACAAAATATACATGATGGACACACATGCAGTGCATGGGTCTGCAAAGGTAGCCTATGTAGTAATGTACTGGAATTTACGGTGAGCCCCGAAAAAAATTCAATTCAAAATCTAACGGTCAATAAAAATGTACTAAATGTTACCTTCCACTTTCAATACTTTATGGGAGTTTCTAAAATGATACTCTCTTCAACATACCACTGTATTTATACAACTCTTCATTTAATGCATGCAAATGGGATTCCCTACCTTTAATGAAATGGATTTTACTTCTTTTCATAGCGGCATATGAGTGACTTTGTCCATTCTGAGATTTCTGTAAAGACTTTTATGTGATGACTTCATGAAAAGGACCCCTGGCCTGGTATAGGTGTATACTGTAATATGTGTACTCAATGAGTCATTAAAAGTTAACATGCACCAAGAGGTTTGTTTGTCCTAGACATCCTGTACACATTTGCACATAGGGGGCTGCTATGTTGGTTGACTCTCATGGAAGGATATTGATAAGACCCACTTCTGTGGAGGCCCCGAGACCAGGTCGTCGTCGTCGTCGTTAAAAAGTTCCCATAGTTTCCAATCCCGCTTCGTGACTTGAACCAGGGACCCAAAAGGATTGGCCAGAATTATGCAATAGTTCCTTCCTGGACACAGGATCATGAGATGTTTGGAAGTTTGTCTAAAAAACAGTTCCACACTATCTTCAAGTTGACCTTTACATCAGAACAGAGTCAAATCAGATGAACTGCGGAATAGTGAAGTCAAATAGTATTACAATGTGTGTGGTTGTTGTACGCCTAGATGTGATCCATTCACGGGATGAAGGCGTGAGCTTGATTTTTTAGTATCACTAGATTTTAATGCAATGTGTATCAGAGTGCATTTTATCTTCCTCTTCATGAAAGAAAGAATAAACACAAGAACCGAGATCGCTATCAGTAAAGTTGGAGTCTACTAGAAGTGAATCTGGCCAAACAGCAAAAGGAGAAATTCAGATTTACCAATCGTATGGTGCAGAGACTCCAACCCAAAGCACCTTCTGATCTGGAGATTCTCCCACCTGAAACCCCTAGCAAACGGGAGACTCCAACTTGATGTGTGCGAAGCGCCAAGTTCCTATGGTTCTAGATGCTCTCTGGTGCTGTCTAAGGCTTATTTTGTCCACATACAATAGCAATAAGTAAGAAATCCTTTCCAACGGGAGACACAGAGCCAGGGCGGGAGAAATTAAATCTCAAGCGGGAGAACGGGAGATTTTGCAAAAATGGGTTTTCGGCGGGAGATCTCCTGTCGAAAACGGGAGAGTTGGAGTCTCTGTATGGTGTTGCTAGCTCTGTTCAAGAGTGATTGATGGGTAGGCCTACTGTAAAGCCAGAAGTGCGTGTGTTCATTTTGATTTTGCAAATTTTACAAGAGCCAAGAATCGCTAAATTAAAATGCACATGAAAGTTCTTATCTACACTAAATGCATTTGAATGCCAGTGGCAATTTGCGAAAATTTCATGCTGTGAAAAAAAAAAAGGTTGTTGGCTCCAATTCCCCCAAAAAATTTAGTGCCACAAAAACATCTTGCTTTGCAGTAACCAGAAGGAATCCACACCTCCTCTCCTTGCTCTGAAATTCAAAATTGCAGAAATCACCAAATTAATTCCTCAGTTGTGTGTACGGATGATACATGCTTCTAATTAGCGTAATTGTAATTCAGCATTAGCAATATGTTTCTCTACCCATGTGAAAACAAGCTCACTCTCATCATGAATTTCATTTTTTTTTTTTAAAAAGAAGATTGTAATAGCAATGACAATTCTGAGCTAGACCTCCATTTTGCATAGTTCTGCTACCATAATTATGCTACATAATAGATCCTGATGCAACAAAAGTGTGTATTGAAATTGGTGTTCCCCTGTCAAAAAAGGTGAAGAAATCAACAACACACATCCAGATCACAGAGTACGAACGCACAATTAATACCATTCATGTCCTTCGGAGAATTGCCACAAAGCATGTTTCCGTGAAGTAGAGGTATAGTGTGTCAGTGGTTGTAGTTCATGTTTTGCTTTTTTTTTAAGGGAAACATGTATAGGGAAACACAGCAGTGTCTGACCTTCATAGAGTAAATTGATCTGACCCTGTTCATGTTTGCTTATATCCAAGGTTATCATGTTTTTTCAACCAAACTCATATATTTGTCCCTCTTTCTCTGTCTCTTTTTCCTTGATCAAGTTTCATTAAAGTAATTTTCTTCCTGTTTGTCTGATGATGTATTCACAGAATGATTCTCCCTCTCTCTCTCTCCCTCTCTCTCTCTCTCTCTCTCTCTCTCTCTCTCTTTCAATTCTATTTCAAATTGGTGTTTATCTGTATGTTTGACTGATAATGTGCTCGCAGAATAATTTTTTCTGTCCTTCCCCTTTCAATTATGTGTTTACTCTAGTGGCTACATGTACTTTTTCTGTGTTCTCATATTTTTTTATTTTCTTTATCTCTCTTCTTTGATTGTTATTTTCTGCCTCTTTTACTCTTTAGGGCCTATTTGTTGTCTGTTTGTTATCAAGTTTGTTTTGTTTGTTTGTGTGTGTGTGTGTGTGTGTGTGTTTTGTGGCGGGGGGGGGGGGGGAGGATGAAGAGGCTTATGTTTTGAACTTGTACAGCTGTATGAATACCATAATGTCAATGCCATTTGTAACTGTTTTTCAGCCTTGAATTGTTTACACAGAAGTTTATCCTATACCCCAATACAAAGCAGTATTCATGCATGGATGGGAACTTTTGATCTGAATAAGAGCTTACAAAGAGATTCACCTTTGCAAGGTGGCCCATATCTAGAAATATTATGCACTGCAATGAGCCAATTGTGCTTTGTCTCGCAAGTAAATATATGTTTGAATTTTAGGCGATGCAATGTAGGCTGTTCATTGCATTTTCATATTGTGTAATTGAATTGGTCTTTCATGCATGAAATAGCCCATGTTCCCCACCACCCTTTTATCATATTTTAGTCTGGGAAACAAACTTAGTGCGGATTTAATGGCTGAAGATATGTGGTGTGTTAAAAATGCTGTTAGGCTTACGTCTGCCAGGTGTAAAGTTTAGTCAGTGTGTGTTCCAGGAAGTATGCATTATTTGTTTTATGAAATATTAATTGTACTTGTATACTGTGTGGATTTTTTTTCCTCTGCAGAATATGCAAACAAGTGAACTGATAGTAACAGACCATGTGTTGACCCATGAGGAACTCAATGAACTCAGGATGAGTAACAATTGGGAGGACAGCCTCAAACGGACCCAGAAAATCATTCAGGTAAGCATTGAACCCCAAACCTGCTTGTCCAAGAGGGCAGGTGCCAGAGCTAACCCCATTTTTCGTCTGCTCCAAGATGCAGGTTGTGCATGTTTTCCTCCACAAGGTTGTTTAGCTGTTAGCTACCCCTTAATTCCCTCCCTTTTCCCAACCCCTTCACTCCTCATCTAGCCATCAAGATATTACTGTCAAATTTGTTGCAACTTCTAGCAAATTATGAGTGGATCACACATGCAAAATATGTTATTCTATATGTTGCTTGAAGGTTATTCTTATTTCAAACCAAGAACATGTCTGGGAAAAAAAATGCAAACTGTTGTTGTGTACAAATGAAATGGAGTGGCACTCAACACATAGATTACGCAGATGCCAATTTGTCTTATTCCTTAAATTTGTACAAATCATAACTTTTTAGATGTGTCCTATTTTTTTTCCCGAAAATGTTCATTGATCAACTTCGTCAGTTTTTCTGCTTTCATACAAAGCAATAAAGAATTTAAAAAAGATTTAACAAATGAAATGGAGTGGCACTCAACACATAGATTACACTATGCCGATTTGTCTTCTTCCTTAAATTTGTAAAAATCATAACTTTTTAGATGTGTCCTATCTTTTTTCCCGAAAATGTTCATTGATCAACTTCGTCAATTTTTCTGCTTTCATACAAAGCAATAAAAAATTTAAACTAGAGATTGTAATTTGTCATCACTGACAAATTAAGGTGATCCGATTTTTTTTTTATCAATGATTCGAGTCCTGATCGCAATAGGCATGACCATACAAGTTTCATCTGTGTTTAGAGACATTGGCCGTGTGATGTTTGCATTCTCATTTAGAAAAGGGAGTCATATCTGCCATCTTTGGTACCAAATTCTGTATACACTGAATAACGAAGATACAGCAATGAATACATATGACCTTTGACCCACCTTTGCACTCCCAAGATTGCATCTGATGAAATAGTGGTTATTTTGTGAAATGATTCTCGCGACATCGTCTATACGTGTGGAAAATATGGGAAAGATAGGACAGGTATTCACTAAGATACAAGATGAAACATTTATGACCTTTGACCCTAATTTACATACCCAAGATGTTGTCTGATCTAGTAGTTGTTATTTTATGAAATAATGTACGAGACATGAACTAAACATGTGCAAAATATGGGGGTGATAGGGCGTGTTTTTCTTGAGTTATTGCAAAGAGAGTTGCAGAAAGAAAGAAATATCTCAATACGTAGAAGATAAGCTTTAATTTCAACCAATTTTTTATCGTAATCCCGACATCGTATGAAAAAAAAATGAAATAAAACGATAGCGCAAAGTCTCAGCTACAACATATTAAAATCTGGGAGAAATTCACCGAAGGGTAAGTGAGCTAGTGCTCGATAAAGACAATCATGTCAATTTTCACATTAAAGAAAATTCCCTCCCATAGAGATAACACGTCATAACGAAGATACAAAAAGAAGTACATATGACCTTTGACCTCAATTTGCAACGACAAGATGGCATCTGAGTAAAAAGTGGTTATTTTGTGAAATAATTCTTGTAACATGGTCTTTGCGTGTGCAAAATATGGGAAAGAAAGGACATGTATTCACTAAGATACAGGGTGAAACACTTATGACCTTTGACCCTACTTTACATACCCAAGATGGTGTCCGATCAAGTAGTTGTTATTTTATGATATAATGTACGTGACATGAACTAAACATGTGCAAAATATGGAAGTGATAGAGGCCGTTTTTCTTGAGTTATTGCAAAGAAAGTTGCAGAAAGAAAGAAATATCTCAATACATCGAAGATAAGCCTGAATTTCAACCCAATTTGTTGACGTGATTCCGACATCGTATGAAAAAACAAAGGGCACATTTACGGTAGCGTAAAGTCTCAGCTACAACATATTAAAATCTGGGAGAAATTTACCGAAGCTTAAGTGAGCTAGTGCTCGATAAAGATAGTCATGTCAATTTTCATTTCCAGAAAAACTGCACTCCCATAGAGATAACACGTAAACTGGTCAAATTTGACAAGATTACTTTTAATCCATTTTTACGAGGTGATACCGTTATCCAATCAAAATATTGTAATTTTATGTTTGAAAGAACATTAAATAAGCTACATCATACTTAAATCTGGGTGAAAATTGACAAAGGACTAGTGACATACGCTCGAATGAACTTGAAATTTGATGACGTCATTTTGAAAATTTACTTTTTTTACTTTATTAAGAAATTTGATATCTTTTCATCATTTTTTCAGCATCGCCAACCCATGAAATGATATGTACAACTCATCAGCTTTCAGAATATAAAAAGAAAATGGAGGGTCACCGTCCATCCTGACGAGTAATATCGGATTTAAAATTGGCGGTTTTTTGGCATTGTTGCACTGTATTTCGCCATTGACGCGCTCGCGGAATTTCAACTTTGACGGGCCCGTATGACGTCATATTGAGTTGGATTGATTTGAAACTTGGTCGAAATATTCCTTGACATTTCAGACATCCGATCTGAGTGTAAAAACGGGAAATTTATATTGCATATGAGCTGTGCGTGCGTATATGCGCGCGCGCGTACGCGTCCGTCCGATTTTTTCAATTTTTTAAAAAATGCTCCAAATGGTCTGAAACGTGTGCAAAAAAATTTTGAGCTCGATTGGAGCATACAAATATTTCAACGCGCGCGTACGCGCACGTTTTAAGAGTATAGATGAATTTTGAGAAGATGAGTAGAATCAACTTGATTCGAACTATAGGTGAGGTAAAGTTCATAGAAAAATTCCATTCCATTAATGAGATATGAATGAGAATGTGTTTTCATATAATGACGTCATAGTGACGTCACGGTCGACTGATCACTTTGATTTTATTAGATCTGTCGTCTTTGGGACATGATACATATATGGTATAATTTTGACATTGATAGGATGAGGACTTTCTGAGCTAACCTCTACACAACATTTGAGGAGAAAGAACTTTTTTGTGACAACGGGAAGTTTAACACTAGAGATTGTAATTTGTCATCACTGACAAATTAAGGTGATCCGATTTTTTTTTATCAATGATTCGAGTCCTGATCGCAATAGGCATGACCATACAAGTTTCATCTGTGTTTAGAGACATTGGCCGTGTGATGTTTGCATTCTCATTTAGAAAAGGGAGTCATATCTGCCATCTTTGGTACCAAATTCTGTATACACTGAATAACGAAGATACAGCAATGAATACATATGACCTTTGACCCACCTTTGCACTCCCAAGATTGCATCTGATGAAATAGTGGTTATTTTGTGAAATGATTCTCGCGACATCGTCTATACGTGTGGAAAATATGGGAAAGATAGGACAGGTATTCACTAAGATACAAGATGAAACATTTATGACCTTTGACCCTAATTTACATACCCAATATGTTGTCTGATCTAGTAGTTGTTATTTTATGAAATAATGTACGAGACATGAACTAAACATGTTCAAAATATGGGGGTGATAGGGCGTGTTTTTCTTGAGTTATTGCAAAGAGAGTTGCAGAAAGAAAGAAATATCTCAATACATAGAAGATAAGCTTTAATTTCAACCAATTTTTTATCGTAATCCCGACATCGTATGAAAAAACAAATGAAATAAAACGATAGCGCAAAGTCTCAGCTACAACATATTAAAATCTGGGAGAAATTCACCGAAGGGTAAGTGAGCTAGTGCTCGATAAAGACAATCATGTCAATTTTCACATTAAAGAAAATTCCCTCCCATAGAGATAACACGTCATAACGAAGATACAAAAAGAAGTACATATGACCTTTGACCTCAATTTGCAACGACAAGATGGCATCTGAGTAAAAAGTGGTTATTTTGTGAAATAATTCTTGTAACATGGTCTTTGCGTGTGCAAAATATGGGAAAGAAAGGACATGTATTCACTAAGATACAGGGTGAAACACTTATGACCTTTGACCCTACTTTACATACCCAAGATGGTGTCCGATCAAGTAGTTGTTATTTTATGAAATAATGTACGTGACATGAACTAAACATGTGCAAAATATAGAAGTGATAGAGGCCGTTTTTCTTGAGTTATTGCAAAGAAAGTTGCAGAAAGAAAGAAATATCTCAATACATCGAAGATAAGCCTGAATTTCAACCCAATTTTTTGACGTGATTCCGACATCGTATGAAAAAACAAAGGGCACACTTACGGTAGCGTAAAGTCTCAGCTACAACATATTAAAATCTGGGAGAAATTTACCGAAGCTTAAGTGAGCTAGTGCTCGATAAAGATAGTCATGTCAATTTTCATTTCCAGAAAAACTGCACTCCCATAGAGATAACACGTAAACTGGTCAAATTTGACAAGATTAATTTTAATCCATTTTTACGAGGTGATACCGTTATCCAATCAAAATATTGTAATTTTATGTTTGAAAGAACATTAAATAAGCTACATCATACTGAAATCTGGGTGAAAATTGACAAAGGACTAGTGACATACGCTCGAATGAACTTGAAATTTGATGACGTCATTTTGAAAATTTACTTTTTTTACTTTATTAAGAAATTTGATATCTTTTCATCATTTTTTCAGCATCGCCAACCCATGAAATGATATGTACAACTCATCAGCTTTCAGAATATAAAAAGAAAATGGAGGGTCACCGTCCATCCTGACGAGTAATATCGGATTTAAAATTGGCGGTTTTTTGGCATTGTTGCACTGTATTTCGCCATTGACGCGCGCGCGGAATTTCAACTTTGACGGGCCCGTATGACGTCATATTGAGTCGGATTGACTTGAAACTTGGTAGAAATATTCGTTGACATTTCAGGCATCCGATAAGTGTAAAAAAACGGGAAATTTCTATTGCATATGAGCTGTGCGTGCGTATATGTGCGCGCGCGTACGCGTCCGTCCAATTTTTTCAATTTTTCAAAAAATGCTCCAAATGGTCTGAAACGTATGCAAAAAAAATTTGAGCTCGATTTGAGCATACAAATATTTCAACGCGCGCGTACGCGCGCGTTCTAAGATAAATATGAATTTTGAAAATATGAGTAGAATCCGCTTGACTTAAAATATATGTGACGTAAATTTCATTGAAGAATTCCTTTCCATTAATGAGATATGCATGAAAATGTGTTTTCATATAATGACGTCATAGTGACGTCACGGTCGACTGATCACTATGATTTTATAAAATTTTTCGTCTTTGGGACATGATACATATATGGTATGAGTTTGAAATTGATACTGTGAGAACTTTCTGAGTACGTAGATACACAACTTTTGTCCAGAAATAAAGAAAGAAGAAGAAGAAGAAGAACATAGAGATTGTAATTTGTCATCACTGACAAATTAAGGTGATCCGATTTTTTTTTATCAATGATTCGAGTCCTGATCGCAATAGGCATGACCATACAAGTTTCATCTGTCTTTAGAGACATTGGCCGTGTGATGTTTGCATTCTCATTTAGAAAAGGGAGTCATATCTGCCATCTTTGGTACCAAATTCTGTATACACTGAATAACGAAGATACAGCAATGAATACATATGACCTTTGACCCACCTTTGCACTCCCAAGATTGCATCTGATGAAATAGTGGTTATTTTGTGAAATGATTCTCGCGACATCGTCTATACGTGTGGAAAATATGGGAAAGATAGGACAGGTATTCACTAAGATACAAGATGAAACATTTATGACCTTTGACCCTAATTTACATACCCAATATGTTGTCTGATCTAGTAGTTGTTATTTTATGAAATAATGTACGAGACATGAACTAAACATGTGCAAAATATGGGGGTGATAGGGCGTGTTTTTCTTGAGTTATTGCAAAGAGAGTTGCAGAAAGAAAGAAATATCTCAATACATAGAAGATAAGCTTTAATTTCAACCAATTTTTTATCGTAATCCCGACATCGTATGAAAAAACAAATGAAATAAAACGATAGCGCAAAGTCTCAGCTACAACATATTAAAATCTGGGAGAAATTCACCGAAGGGTAAGTGAGCTAGTGCTCGATAAAGACAATCATGTCAATTTTCACATTAAAGAAAATTCCCTCCCATAGAGATAACACGTCATAACGAAGATACAAAAAGAAGTACATATGACCTTTGACCTCAATTTGCAACGACAAGATGGCATCTGAGTAAAAAGTGGTTATTTTGTGAAATAATTCTTGTAACATGGTCTTTGCGTGTGCAAAATATGGGAAAGAAAGGACATGTATTCACTAAGATACAGGGTGAAACACTTATGACCTTTGACCCTACTTTACATACCCAAGATGGTGTCCGATCAAGTAGTTGTTATTTTATGAAATAATGTACGTGACATGAACTAAACATGTGCAAAATATGGAAGTGATAGAGGCCGTTTTTCTTGAGTTATTGCAAAGAAAGTTGCAGAAAGAAAGAAATATCTCAATACATCGAAGATAAGCCTGAATTTCAACCCAATTTTTTGACGTGATTCCGACATCGTATGAAAAAACAAAGGGCACACTTACGGTAGCGTAAAGTCTCAGCTACAACATATTAAAATCTGGGAGAAATTTACCGAAGCTTAAGTGAGCTAGTGCTCGATAAAGATAGTCATGTCAATTTTCATTTCCAGAAAAACTGCACTCCCATAGAGATAACACGTAAACTGGTCAAATTTGACAAGATTACTTTTAATCCATTTTTACGAGGTGATACCGTTATCCAATCAAAATATTGTAATTTTATGTTTGAAAGAACATTAAATAAGCTACATCATACTGAAATCTGGGTGAAAATTGACAAAGGACTAGTGACATACGCTCGAATGAACTTGAAATTTGATGACGTCATTTTGAAAATTTACTTTTTTTACTTTATTAAGAAATTTGATATCTTTTCATCATTTTTTCAGCATCGCCAACCCATGAAATGATATGTACAACTCATCAGCTTTCAGAATATAAAAAGAAAATGGAGGGTCACCGTCCATCCTGACGAGTAATATCGGATTTAAAATTGGCGGTTTTTTGGCATTGTTGCACTGTATTTCGCCATTGACGCGCGCGCGGAATTTCAACTTTGACGGGCCCGTATGACGTCATATTGAGTCGGATTGACTTGAAACTTGGTAGAAATATTCGTTGACATTTCAGGCATCCGATAAGTGTAAAAAAATTGAAAATTTCTATTGCATATGAGCTGTGCGTGCGTATATGTGCGCGCGCGTACGCGTCCGTCCAATTTTTTTAATTTTTCAAAAAATGCTCCAAATGGTCTGAAACGTATGCAAAATAATTTGGAGTTCGATTGGAGCATACAAATATTTCAACGCGCGCGTACGCGCGCGTTCTAGGATAAATATGAATTTTGACAATATGAGTAGAATCCGCTTGACTTAAAATATATGTGACGTAAATTTCATTGAAGAATTCTATTCTATTAATGAGATATGCATGAAAATATGTTTTCATATAATGACGTCATAGTGACGTCACGGTCGACTGATCACTATGATTTTATAAAATTTTTCGTCTTCGGGACATGATACATATATGGTATGAGTTTTAAGTTGATACTCTGGGTACTTTCTGAGTACGTAGATACACAACTTTTGTCCAGAAATAAAGAAAGAAGAAGAAGAAGAAGAACAAAGAATCCGTACAGATACAGAAGGTGATCCGAGAGGATACTCGGATCACCTAAAAAGATTTAACAAATGAAATGGAGTGGCACTCAACACATAGATTACACAGATGCCGATTTGTCTTCTTCCTTAAATTTGTAAAAATCA
The DNA here is from genome assembly GCF_040938485.1 of Diadema antillarum. Lineage (NCBI taxonomy): Eukaryota > Metazoa > Echinodermata > Echinoidea > Diadematoida > Diadematidae > Diadema > Diadema antillarum. The sequence continues at coordinate 129,666 of NW_027272416.1, read as the reverse complement.
TAACTTTTTAGATGTGTCCTATTTTTTTCCCCGAAAATGTTCATTGATCAACTTCGTCAGTTTTTCTGCTTTCATACGAAGCAATAATTTTTTTTTTTTTAAGATATCAGGGTGGACTTTCCCTTTAAGCTTCAGTGATACAATCATTAATTACCCCTCGGGGAGTGTAACCTGGAGTCATAAGATTTGACTTGCCCATGTTTGCTTCCATGTACCCTCTGTTTTCCTTGAACTTGACGTTTGGTGTGACCTCTCTGTGAACTACCCAGTTGTAACAGCCATTTCCAGGCCACCCCTCCAGTGAGTGTATTGTGTGGCTAAAGAGTTTCACATTTTTGCGCTTACGCCGCTGCTGCAGCTGACGTTACTACCAGTTGCAGTGGCAGAGAGCACAGGTACTTCCGGTCCTTATCACCGAGGGGCGACACTCGCTGCTGAATGATTGGACAGCGCGAGTGTTTAGATGAAAGATCCTGCATAGATATATAATATACTGGTCGTGGTTACTGCAAGAAGCCTTATGAGTCATACGCACTCACCTTGCAACATGTGCTTACGCACTCGTCCTCCAAGGTCTTAGATTAGCTCGGTAGACTTTGGACAAAACTTGGCAACAATCTGAGCTCTGTGAAGTGCATCTCCTACCCAATTTTCAAGTTGACCTTTTCAGAAGTAGATGGGACAATGTACGCAGGGCCACACTCTGGCAATCACTTTTAAAGGGTGTGTACAGTTCTGGTCAAGATGAAGATTTAGCTTTTAATGTTTTGTGAGATATTCAGAAACCACTCTATGAGATGTCAAAGAGCAGGCAGTTCTAAGGGGTATCAAAAGTTTAATCGATGAAAATCGGTTTTGAAATGGCTGAGATATCCAAAAACAAGGTGAAACAAAGAGATACTAATAAAGTTGGGGCATGTCGCCTTTTATTATTATCACTTTTTTGGATGTCTCAGCCATTTGAAAACCAATTTTCATCAAATAAACGTTGAATCCTTCTTAAAAGTACATGTTCTCTCATATTTCATAAGAGGCTTTTCATTATCTCACTTAGGAATGTTCAAAACATGAATCCCTACCTCAACCAGTACTGTAAAGTCCCTTTAAAGTTATTCTCAGCCATCATCTGCAAATCATGATTGAAATTTGTGGTCATTGTGGTCAACGTTATTTATAAATAAATAAATAAAATAAAATGTTTGCTTAACAAGCATGCTTTTACAGGTAGTTTTTATTCTATTTCTCTAGCATCATCACTGAGATTCAAGTATTCATAGATTGACCACCATGTTCTATATTTTAGTATTATTTTATTGCATATCCAAGCTGGATATCATGTATCATTGTATTTGTTATATCTGATGTATTTTTTTTCTGAGAAATATGAAAATATATAAAAGTGAAAACAATGAAATGAAATAATGCTCTTGCCATTTAACAAAATCAAATAGAGCTTGGTAAATCTTGAAGATTGTGTAAGATAATTTCAGCAGCACAAGACCATAGCCAGGATGAATCAGCCTTGTCAACACCATCAGCAACAAAATTATTTTTTGAAACAAGAATCTTAAGCTGTTGTCTACAACATATCATTTCTGTTGTAATATCATATCTCAATAAGTCTTTTCTCTGAGATTATATATTTTAAGAGTTTGAATGGAAAATGAAATGATACATCCCATTTTCATCAATTTGAGTGAGACATTTGAAATTGAATGTACTGGAAAACAAAGAAAATAATCATAATATACACAATAGTTTTAATAATATCTTCCAAAATATTTATTGATATGTAATGAGTGCAGTATTATTGAAAAGGTTTCATTTTCTCTTTTCATAATGAACCTAATTTGATTTGTTTTTAATGATGTTTATCTGTTTGTTCTTTATTTGTGTAAAAGAAGAAAATAGAAGTTGATATAAAAACAGCTGTGACATTTGAAAAGTAGAACGGCTATGAGTGGACCTGTCAGATCCGTCTGATGAGCTTTGAACCCTGGTACCTCCTGTTCTGGGCCCTCAGACATAAACCAGAGGGCCACGCCTCTCCATGGGTAAACCGCACTGTCTGATTCACCGCAGTGATTCCCTGTGAATAATGAATGCTAATGCAGCGGGTTGCCCCGACAGGTTAATCAGACTTAAAAGGTATTTTGGCTGCTCCATTGCCAAGATCAAACTCAAAGAGTGCAGAGTCAATGGGCTGGCAATTAAACAGAGGAGCCGGCAAAAATTATCCAAGGCCATCAATGAACAATGTCATGGCTTTGCGTATTCGCTTTGCCAAATTTGTTACTGTCATCTCAACTGCGTGAGTAATGACTAAAAGCAAGTTTTATAGGCAGCAGAGATCGCAGTTGTATGCTAATTCTTAAGTTTACCATATGTTTGGTATTGTGTTAACTTTATTTTTGTTCAATGGATTAATTTATTTTTGTTCAATGGATTAATTTATTTTTGTTCAATGGATTAATTTTAATGTGTTTTGGATTGTTGGTCAAGTTATGCTATTTATGTTTACATCAAGTATATTCTGCAGAGGGAATTTGAAATGAATATTGTATTCAAATAAAACAAAAAAGGAGAATGAATTTGTGCTTTGCATTGACATGTTCCATCCAGAAATAATGATATTGAATGGAAAAGATTTCTTAAATCAAGTATTAGCCGGTGTATCTGTTATGAGGGCGGTAGTATATCTTGCCCAAATTTTAGCAGGATTTTTCATCTCGGCAGCAGTATGCCTTTCTAGATCCATGTAGGTGGAGGTAAACTTGAAGATAGCTTTAGACAGAGCACAAAGGAGATTCATATCAAGAAAACCAAGAGATCTACTTAAAAATATATTGATAGGTCATGTATGTCATGCAGAGTTTAGATGCAAAAATGGATATATGTTAGTTCTTATCAACTTGGAATATTTGAGATTAAAGCTGCCAAAAAAACAGAGAAAACAATGAAAATATATATGTGGTCATTTTGATTACAACTTCAGAAATATTCTTGGTATGTAACAAGTGCAACATCATTCAAAGTTTTGAATTTTTCTCCACTTGGTAATGACCTTGCTTGGAAAAATTTGAAAATAGCATAAGTATTATCTGTTTTTGCATTCGAACTCATCATAATGCTTGTAGATAGATTGAAAGATACATGTAGGTAGATAGATTTATAGAAAGATATAGATACACACACACACACACACACACACACACGCACACACACACACACACACACACACACACACACACACACAGCATAGACACAATGTGTATATGCTTGTAGACAGATGGATAGTAGGTAGAAAGATTGATTGAAGAATATACCAGTAGTCACACAGACATACAACATATGAAGAGTTTGTTTGCAAAAACCGATAAGTCCATATTTGCCAAATGGAGATATTTGCGATTAAAGGTCAAGAAAAATAAAGAGAATAATAAGAAAATGTTTGCTTCTTTTGACCATAACTTCAAAAATGTACCTTTATATGTAGTGACCATTATATCATTTAAAAGGTATTATTTTGTACTTTATGACAGAGACCTTACTTCAAAATCTTCAAAAATGGACTTATCGGTTTTTGCGAACAAGCTCTTCATATACATACTGACACTTCTGAATATATTATCATTGCTGCACTCATGCCCTCTTGTTCCCTTTCCCCTACCAATAATTCAGGATGGGTCCCTGGAGCTGTCAGAGACAGGACGGGCACTCAAGGTCCAGTCAGAGCGCCCTCACCTGGTCAGTCTGGGAGGAAGTCGAATCAGCACGGCAGTGACTCTCTTACCTCTGCCAGAAGGTGAATATTTCTGTTGAATTTCTCCAGAGTCTTGTAAATTTGAATTTTTAGTATTTTTTATTAAGGGAAAATGTAAAAAAGAACACCATGAAATATACCATAGTATCATGCCTTTGATACGTATACAGTGCACTCCCGTTATAACGAACATGCATGGTTATAACGAAATTCGGGTTGCAACGTTATCCTCTCTATATGTTTTCTTTGATATTGTTTATTAGTTTGGTTAAAGCGAAATTTCGATATAACAAAAGAAAATTGCCGGTCCCGAGGACTTCGTTATAACGGGAGTCCACTGTAACTCATCATGTAAGTTTCTTGGTATAACATCTGCATCACTCAAATTTGCTCACAGATGTTGCCTATATCACTGCATTTACAAGTGACAGCTCTTCTATTTTTCATGGGGAAAAAAATCAGCTTAAGAGGAAGGCATTAGTTTTGATTATTTCCTCTTTCAGTTTTGAGTTGTGAATATTCACACCTAGGTTGGATCCTGGGACACTTCCGTCAAGGTTTCAATTTCATAGATAAGATTTACAAGACTCGATGGAAAGTAAATGCAAGATTCTTCTCTGTGTATCCCTAGTGGTCTAGCTGATAGGTGAAAGAGTATGTATTTCCTGGAATTAATCCTGCAGTACTGCTCAAGATTTTCTGAATCAATATAGCTCGCTCTGTATGTGGTGCATATGAGCTTGACTGTTTATCAGCAATGTACAGTCTTTAAAGGTGTGGTGTATTATTGGTTGAGATGAGGATTCAGCTTTTAACTTTTTGCACGATACTTAAAAAAAACACTCATGAAATATTAAAGAACATACAATTATAAAAGGAATTCAAAGTTTATTTGATGAAAATTGGTTTTGAAATGGCAGAGATATCCAAAAGAAAAGTTAAACATAGCAGTCCTAAGTTGGGTCCCACCTTTTATTAGAATTGCTTTGTTTTGGATATCTGAGCCATTTCAAAACCACTTTTCATCGAATAAACTTTAAATTCCTCTTAGAAGTATATTTCATAAGATTTTTCTCATTATCTCGCTAAAAAGTTGGAGACCTGAAGCCCGATCTCAACCAAAACTGTACCATCTCTTTAAGTTCAAATCCATGCCGTGATCAAATTTTCCTTCAGATAGAATATAAACACCAAGCAAAGAAAATGCTACAGGTGTCATCACAGTCAGACCTATGACAAGAAAGTTTTGGAATGTTAACCCATTGAGGATGAGTCATGAGTATACTCTGGCAGGTGTCTATGGGAAATGTGTGTTGTAGCAAAATCAGGCCATCCTTAATGGGTTAAAGACCCTAGCGAGAATGTTGATTCAATCTACATTCGCTGCCCATCTGGGTACATTCCCAAACCACAGTTAGTGCAGGCCTGCTAGAATTGAATTGCATATCAGCGAATATGTGCATCGAAGCATACGCTGGTCGGTAATGTTCGACTCAATTTGAGGTTCTTTGGCTGCGAGTGTACTCACACAGAGATGAGTGCATGATAAAGCCGTACACAATTCGTTTCGGGGATTCTTGAATATATCCGAGTTGGGCCAGCCTTCCCATTGCAGGGTACTGTTAAAGTGGAATTTTTCACGATGACGAAATTTTCACGCATTTCGTGCAACCAACAACTAGTGCAAAAATAAAAGCACACAAATATTTTTACTTGCTATATGTTCCAGTGGTTGATGTCTTGATTCCGCGTAATTGAAAACACGTGAAACTCATCTTACCCGGCACAGTGCAAAACATTACTTGCACGAAAATATCCGCTTTTACAGTATCCCTATACTACCAGGTCATGAATTTGCACATATTTTTTTTTTCACGAGACGGCGACATTATGTTGTTACATCTGTAGATTGCAGATTGCCAACATGAGGTGCCGATGTCAAAGCCTCACAAGTTTCCTACTGACCTACATACTAATCTGTTGTAAATTTCCTGTTTTGACATGAAATAAGACTCCACTGGACATCAAATGCATGCATGTTGTGCAATAATGACTGAGCAGTGATAGCAGTTACTGGGAATGATGGTAGTTTGCTACATTATTGACCAAAAGTAATGATATCGTTGCTCGCAGGCCCAAAGGATAAAGTTAGAAATGATACAATAAGGGTCGTAGTCACTGAATTATTGACCAAAAGCAATGGTTGCTTGCAAACCCCAAAGTTAAGTAAGTAATGGTACAATGCTGATATTTACTGTGACTTGTACAACTTGAGAAGTAAACCAAAACTTTTTGGACATACTTGTGGATACCTATGAACTAACAATATACTTTTATGAATTTGGATATATACTTTTGTAAGGTATTTACCCTATGATATGTATGAGTCAGCATTTTGGGGATTAATATGTGTGACAGATGTATGGGGTATCACTAGAATCCCTGCTCTCTCCCCACCCCCTCCCCCAAAAGAAATAGAAGAAGAATGAAATTGCCACCCCACAGAGCACAAGTCGCTCGGCTGAGGATGCGAGGCGTTCCCGCATCGTATCCCGCTGAGAGAAGAAATTGCAGCTGACACGCTCTACCAGTGGATTCTTGGTGGGTCATCTTCCTCCTCTACACGGAATCCGTCACCCCTTTTGCATCCCAATACCTAGTCAATCTTGCTCTGTTACCACTATGGACACTATAGGGCAAATAAAGCAGCATTTAGCCAGCTGAAATATGATAACATTCTGCAGATGCTAATATCTTTCCTTGAAGGTCATGCCCATAAAGAAACTCCCAAATTTAAAAAATTATGAAACTGAGCATTGAACCATTATGATAATAATTCTTCTCTTACATAAGACAATAGGGTTCATGCTACTATATAAAGTATTATTTATAACATCCTGGAATATCAAAAATGGGCTATTCTTACTCTCAATCAAACATAACATCTTTGCAATATTAGACATTTGTCTCTATTTGTTTGTTTGTTCTCCTAAATGTGACTCAAATAAGGCTTTTTTGTTTTAGTAAGTACCAATGAAGTGACTTATAGGAGCTGTAGGGGCACCTATTTGCCATAATATTGATAGAAATAACAAACCTGTTTGTAATTCTGTGAAAATGAAATAGAAGTTCTTATCAGATATATTCAATATTCATTTCAGTTCATTTAATTTCATTCAATTTCCATATTTAAAAAAAAAAACACAATTCTTGCAGTCATGATATGAATAAGTCTTGATATAAATATGTACATTGTGGGGGACCAATTAAAGCCTGAAGCCCTATGAAAAAAGGCCCCAAAGTAAATATAAGACTTTCACAACTTGAAGTAGGGGTACAAAATATATAGGATACAAATGGCACACAAAGGAAACAGTGTAGAAAAAGGAAAGAGTGAAGTATTATCAGAATTATATAAAAAACTAAGTTGCTATTTACAGACAATGCATCTAAAGTTATTTCTAAACTGCTGCAATGACTTGAAGTTTTTTAGTCACTTCAAAAAGTATTTTAGAGGATGGAACCGTGATAAAAAATTGCTAAAAGGCTAATTCAGTTCGGTTGTTGAATAAACACTTTCCAAAATAGCAGTTTCATCTTCAATATATTATTGTTAATAGCATGCGACTATGGAACTGATTCTCACAAATTACTGGCACGTTGCAGATTTTTTAGACATACGTGTAAATGACATTAGCAATTGTGGCTTCACCAGTGTATGGTAGCAGTCAATAGCAAAGTGAATGCCAACATTACTTCCTTTTTCTTCTGTGCCAAGAGGGCAGAGTATATTGATTTCCTGTATTTCCGGGATTGACGAAGCTGATTTCTGCACACGCTTAGAGGGACAGTACAGTATTGGTGGAGATGAAAATTGGGCTTTTAACTTTTTGCGAGATACCAAGAAAACACTTATGATAAAGTACAGAGCATACCATTTTAAAAGGAATTAAAAGTTTATTTGATGAAAATCGGGTTTGGAATGACTGAAACATCCAAAAACAAAGTAAAACAAAGCGATCGTAATAAAGTTTGGGTCCCACACTTTATAAGAATCACTCTTTTTTGGATATCTCAGCCATTTTAAAACCAATTTTTATCAAATAAACGTTGAATTCCTCGTAGAATTACATGCTCTTTCATATTTCATAAGAGGTTTCTCATTATCTCACCAAAAAAGTTAGAAACTTGAAATTAGGTCTCAACCAAAACTGTACGATCCCTTTAATGTTTATATTTTCCTGTTTAGATGGTTCTCTTTGGCCAGGGGGTTTCAGTGGTGCCAGAGGAATTGAGGATTTGGCTGCGATTTTCGCGATGAGTGAAATCTGTGTTTTCATACTCACTACATTTGTTTGCTGGAGTGCTGATTTGATATCAAAATGACAATTTGGCAATTTACAGGTTGATTAGATGAAGTTGTTTGTTTGCTACCTGTCAGAATTTTGAAAATACAGTGATGACATCTGACCAAAGATCTATAGCCTTCCATAATAACATCTATTCTCCATTTATTATTTTGGCATCATGGAATTTTCTTGATGAGTGACTTTTTAAAGGAAACCAAAACCCAAAGAGAAATGTGGATTGATTGAAAGCAGCAACATTGGTAGAAGTAGTTGATTACATAGAGGAGAAATTGTGAGCTACAACCATAGTGTAAGATCGTTTGATCATTATTGATAATCAATGATTGATAATCATATTTGATAAAATGACAGCGATATGGTATTTGGTTTTGTTTCGTACAAACAAGATGATACAAATCTGAATCATCACTCAGTCAATGTCGAAAGGTATTTTTGGTGTTCAAGTCTTCATGTGATACATTGCATAATTTGAGCACACATATATCAACAGCCTGTGCCCGTTTCAACTTTTTTATCCTATACTATAATACTCGAAGTTGTTGTTGTTGTCGCGGCCTTATGTATTTCCTGTTTTATTTCGGCGTTGCTGGTTTCTCTATCTCCTCCCGAGCCGTCGGCTCCGGGCAGTTGCGACCGGTGCCGTCGGCCGCAGGAGAGTATCCTACATCGAATGGCGCGGGTTTCGTCCCCTCTCCGCCTCCGTGTCGACGTCGAGGACGAAAAAGAAAAATTAATTAGCTACATGCATAATGCATTTTTGTGCGTGACGAAAGAGCTGAGCGTTTCAATATTCACGGAACCTACGCTGGCCTCCTGCTTTCTCGATTTTCCATCTTTTAGCTTGCAGAGACACTGGGGGATACTAAAGATGATGGTGCAGTGAAATCTCTGACATCTTCCGGCGGACGCGCACGCACACACACAATGTACCTCGCAGAACTCTATACACACTCTACACTGTGTGTATATAGTTCTGTGATGTACCTTTGCCTCCGCCTGTTACGTGTACTGAATGTATTGACGATGGTTACACGAATCTGTGTGTGCGTGATATGGACTACAAGGGCATTTACGTACAGTTCGCCATTATTGGCGTCCCCAAATGAAAACAACGAACGTTGGTTATGTAGTTGTATTTTGCACAACTGCAGAATACTATATGCAGCTCAGGTACGTCATTTAGTTTGCTCGCCGTTTGCTCTCAAGTCCGGTGTCATTGTACGCAGACTGTTTAGGACGCGGCTAAATATATTTGCCGATCGTACCCTTACATATCAGATTACACGCGCAGCTGTGTCCATTCGTTTACTGCAGAGCTGCTGTAATCATACATATTCATAAGATGAGCGGACGTAGAGGAAAACCTCGCTTTGCCGACCGCCTATTTTTAAAATTGCAAGTGGAAATAGAATGTGTGGTTCTATGGTCTATCAAACCAAGTTTTGGTGACAAAAAAAAGAGGGAGCAAATGAAGACGAATGCAGTGATGTATATATTCTTCTTTCTTCCATAACATGGGAAAAATATTAAAGAAAAAAATACGAGGTCGTGAGAACCTACTCACACGGGTGCCTATTAAACCTGATGACTATGATCTCCCCCTCCCCAAATAATAACAATGATAATAATAATAATCATAATAATAATAATAATAATAAGGATAATGATAATAATGATATAATAATAACAATAATAGGAGCAATAATTGTAGGCCTAATATTAATTATGACAATGTACAATCTGAAGCAGATGTAGTTCTATATTAATATGATATATCAAGCCAAGTTTTGGTGATTAAAAACAAAAAGGAGGGAGCAAAATTATGAAGACGAAAATACCTTATTTTTCTCTCATAACGTGGGGAAAAGAAACATGAAAAAAAAAAAAACCCACAAAACAAACCGAGGCCTTGAGACCAGCCGTGGATTCCCGCGGGTGCCCGCGTGGATGCAAGAGCAGGGGGTGATCAAAGTCATAGTGTTAATATCTTCCCGTTTCGACGGGAACAACCTGTGGGCAGAACTTTCGGGGAATCTCATTTGCGTTTTTGGTAATTTTTCCCTGAATGTTTTTGTTTTTTGCCCTGCGGAGGTGGAAATGTGTGTGTGCGTGAGGGGGGGGGGGGGAGGGGTGAGGGGCAACAAGACAACTGTTGGACTTCAACGGGTGCAATAATAACCCCTCGAAACTCAAGTTCTATAATAAAAGCAAGTAGTGGCGGGAATGATCCCTACCAATGGACCGGATCGCCTGGCATATACTACAAAAATGTATTATAAAATTTCTGGGAAGGGCGGTCATTTAGAAGACAGCACAATTAACGAAAGAATGAGAAGACTTTTCTTTTTATTTCTTCAATAAAAATGTGCAAAATCGTATTATGAGAAAAAAAAATTAAACCCCTCAAACCCGTGGATTTCCACGGGTGCTGCTAGTTTGAGAAAGGAAGGCTTAAGTTAGTCTGAAAATTCAGCCTTTACTATGACCCATGGTTTCGTCACATTTATTGTAAACCATTTATGAAGAGAGTCTGAGGATACCAAGACTATCCTTGCCACGCCTCCCTGTTTTGTATGATTACATAATGTTTGTCCATTGATTGGGATTGTTGACAAACTAATAGAGAGAGCCAAACCCCCTTGAATCACCCATTGTACCTGTCTGTAGTATCAACCATTCATTTGAGATAAAGACATCTGTTTTGTACTAGTCTGCATATTCAGACCACTTTCTCTTTAGGGACAAGTTTTGCACAACTCTGGGAGGTTGCCCATGCAATACTTTTGTATGGTATTTCCCAATTTGAATTTATCAAGGCATTTGAACCCAAATAATAGTGATCATAATGATGATATGCTGCTGATGACGATGATGATAGTAGCAGTAATGATAATGATAATTATGCTAAAGATTTTCAAGCAAATACTATAGGCACCTATGTGTCAGGATAAACTGCTTTCAAACTTTAAAACGAGATACTTGAGGCTGTTTGTAAAAATAAAACTTTGGAGGAATGCAGTGATGTTGGAAATGATTATGAATTGCTTCAAATACACAGTAGTGGAAATCTTTTATAGGGAGATTTGTCGTTCAATATTTTTCATGCCCAGTTGTGTTCCACCACATGGAATCAGTTTACCAAATACCAAATTTTCAAAACCGTTGCATTTTTGTGTATGTGTTCACCTATTTCAACCTCATTTTTCAGCTTAGCAAAGTTCTTTTGATTTTTCAAATTTATTTAGCAAAGTGCTAGGCTTGTCAATAAATTCAAAATATCATTTGGATGCAAAAACTCTCCCGCAGAACTCCTTTTGTTAGAATGGCCTATGATTCCTGTCTGTAAGTAAAGACTAGCATTTTATGTCTGTTACACATAGGTTCAAACACACACACACACACTTACACACATATACAAGACTTGTCTGACAATTAAGGTTGTAGAGGATTATTATTTCCACAGGATGAACGGTATTATAACTGCACCAAATCTTCAATCCTGGCTGCCTTAATTGCCGCGAGTGTAATAACCAGCCCACCATGGTTGCTGTTCGCAACGCTTTGTAATTAGTGATAGATATTGCACAAGATGTGACACAGCAGGCTGTCCTACTCAATTAATGTCCAAAAAAAAAGAATCTTCGACAGAAGGGGAGGGGGCAAGGAAGAAAAGAGAATATGCTAGAAAGCTGCACAAGACCTAAAAGTTCCCGGCTCACTTCCTGCTATAGGAAGCCATCTGCGTGCTGTTTTTTTCGCGGGCGACGATCTTGAGACAATCACCCTTATTTTGTATCAAAGCGTGCACAAAAACAACAAAACAGGGCACCATCAGCCTGGCGGTATGAGTTTGCGGGATGTGTTCGTTTATTGGTGCAGAGTCATGATTTTCGGGGGGAGGCGAGAATGCTTACAAGGCATGAGTAAACAAGTGGGTCTGCGTTAATAGAAAAATATTGTGCAGCCGACACAAGAACAGAGTTGGGGTCCTGAGAAACACACAATTTCTGCAGCTCCGTGCTGATGTTTTTATTGATGAGAATTCTTTGTGAGGAGATGCAGCGTATTACGGAGAGTGGTACGCCCACAAGATCATATTGAAATTATTTGGATTATACACGATTGAGACAGTTGCATCATTGGTATAGTGACCTGGGATAGAAAGAGGTAAGCTGTCATGTCAGTGCTCAAGTTTTTCTTCTTATACATGTATCTTATCGTCTATCATTTGTAGAATTACTGTAAAATTGAGTCACCTGTCCAGAGCTAAATGGCAAACTTGTTTCTGCTGGCAATGGCATCAAAGTTTCTCCAAAGCCCTATGTTGGAGTAGCTGCATCATGTCATGAACTTTCTTTGTTGTTAATATTGTTGTTGTTGTTGCTGCTGCTGTTGGTGTTGTTATTGTTCTTGTTCTTGCTCGTGTTCTTGTTCTTGTTAATAATATTTTTCAGAGAGAGTGAGAATGAACTTGGCTCCAAATGGGAATCACAGAGACTCTAACACTCCAACTTGAGGCAGGAAGTCTCATGCTTTGATGCCATTTTGGCAAAATCTTCAACTCCTTCACTTGAGTGTAAATTTCTCCCACTCAAGCTGTTTGTCTCCAACTTGAATATGTATTTTCTCCTACTTTAAAGTTAGCTTTCTCCCACCCAACTTTACTTTTGTCATATGATGTTCTAAAATAAGGCCAAGGTAGCATCAGATAACATATAAACCTAGAGCTTCCAGGACCCTTAATCGGGCACTGTGGATTCCGGCCTCAAGAAATGTCACACTTCACGCTCATGATGTTGGGTTCGCACACATACTGCAATGTCAACCCATTGAGGACGGTTTGATTTTGCTACAACACGCATTTCGCATAGGCGCTTGCCCAAGTGTACTCGGGACTCATCCTCAATGGCTTAATGTTCATGATATGAGAGTCTCCAGTTTGCTAGTGGCGTCCAGGCGGGAGAATCTCCCATTCAAAGATTCCTGGGGTTAGAGTCTCTGAAATAATTTTCCTGAAGTATCTAAACAGGTAGCTTGTTTGGGGCCATCTTTGTACTCTTTGAAATAAACATACAGCCTGCCATACACTTCTTATGTCAATCCAATAAGCAAAAGTTGTGCAATTCATTGTTTATGTCCAATATACTTCGTCAAGAAAGGTTACATGTAGAAACTATGAAATTAGCCCATTTGAGAGTTGCCTGGGATTTGCCTGACATAGCAAAAAAATGACTTATGCAGGACAATTTATAAGTTTTTAGAAAGGAAAAGTGCAAAGCGCTTCATAAGACACAGAGACCAGGAACATCTATGAAGTGTGAGTTCGACTTTTTAGATAAAAATGAATAGCAGGATTGGTTCACCTGAGTGATAAATCAGTCAAGTTGCAAGATATCATAATCATTATGTCTCGGTAAAATAGGTATTCCCTCTCTTTCCCTCTCTCTCTCTCCCTGTCTGTCTGTCTGTCTGTCAGTCTGTATCAATCTGTCTGTCTCTCTGTCTCTGTCTCTCTAGTCTTGCAGTGTGAATGAACACAAACTTGTGATAGAGACAAAAAGTAGGATTCAAGTGAGCAGCTGATAAAAGTGAACAAATGTCGTCGCAGCTTTAGGAAACTTTGTGCAAACTCTTGAGATGATAAAAATGTGCTCTCCCTGTTCATCAAGCCAGTTGTGTATGGGGAAACCAATACTTCCATGGGCTCGATTTCAATCAAAGGTTCTGTAGATATTTCTTATCCTCACATCTTGCTAAAAGCAGGTGCACTTTTTTAGTTGGGTTATTTATGATAGATCAACACATCTCACTGTCAGCTGTTCCGTGAAACGTAGAGTATGTTTTGCGAGCAAAGATGAATCCCGATACCTGACAGTGTGGCGCCACCTGCAGTGACGTCAAATCTTTGTGACGGGTAATCTTAGTTACCACAGTCATTGTACAAGTCTCTTCTTCCTCACAACAGAACTTACATGTTTTATTCCACCAACTTTTTTGTTTATGTTTTTATGTAGGTTGTAACATTCCCTCTTTGTAAAGGTTTGTGAAAGTGCATCAAGTCATGCGCATCTTATAGTAGAATGCCAATATTTGTGTTTGTATTATAAAACTTACTGTATGCCATTGGTATTAAAAGATGAAGTAATTTCCACAAATTTCACTCTATAGCAGAATACCTATGGACATCTTAGACTCTTTGTGTGGTGAGTAGTCAAAGTGGCTATAAGACCACAGACTCTTGAATCACAAGGTCTGGGGTTCAAGTCCACCAGCAGCAATGGTTGTGCCCTTAGACATACCAAAAGAGTATGTCACTATCCCCATTGCCTCGTCCTCTGGAGGGGACTCAAAGCCATTAGTTTTATGATAGCTTGCTTAAATACAAGCATTTTCTGCTTCTATAGTGACCATAATTATAAAATTTCAAACACAAATGCTGTGTACTGTAAGACACGATATATTTGCAGCATGAAAATTTTGCAAATTGGAGCCAACGACCTTTCTTGCAGCATGAAATTTTCGTGAATTGCCACTGGCATCCAATGCATATTGTGTAGGCAAGAACTTTTGCAAGCATTTTAATTTCACAAATGTTGCCGCTTGCATAATTCGTGAAATTAAAATGCATGCGAACATTCCTCGTTTTACAGTAGGCCCTATGTATATACATTTGTACTATTATATAAATAAGTAATGTGATAATAGGCCTCTGTTATTAACACATGAACATTTTAGGGGGCATTCCCCAGTCCATTAAAAGGTCCAGTCACATGGCCACAATAATCTCAATTATTTGAATCACAATTTTGCAAAAACAGAGTTTTTTTTATGTCTGTGGATGTAAAAATAGTAATAACCAGTGATATTCAGATTGTTATCCACACACACCACTAAATTTGCAAGGTGTCTGAAATCTACCCGGTGGGTTTTATGTTGTTGTTGTTTTGTTTTTTTGGTTTGCCATTTGAGAGTGCAAATTCCAAGAATTAATGATGAGAATTTTATAACGTAATCAAAATACACATTTCACACTTTTTCCACCAAAAAGTGTTAGAAGTCCACAGCTCTTTGTTGTAATGTACAATGACTAATTTATAGAGCGTGGGGTCAAGAAAGTGCATCTCCAAAAGTGCTAAAAACAAACAGAAGTACATGACAGTACAACAAAGGACCTGTATAAGGATTTGGTAGTCTATAATTCAAACCCAACCTTTTTTCCCACTGTCCTGAACATACCTTGAGAATCTGTAGTCTGTTTGAATAAAGGTGATCTTCATGTAAATTTGCAAGAGTGAATGGACATCAAACAATGCACTTGTGCAGTCGGATGATCTTGTAATGGGGAAAAGCCCAGCACTAATTTCTAGTCTGGGAGGAAGACTAAGATAAAAACTTGAAGGGGCCATCTCCCCGAACTTTTTTATGACATAGTCGTTTGCGTCAACTATTCTCTTTATGAAGCGATGACACATGGTGAAGTCAGACTCGGGGACAACATGTGCGTTAACACTCCTGTTGATAGCTGAATTCCTCCCTATTTATCTCCTCACGCATCACCAATTCTTCCCCCTGTTGTTTGGCACCGCGACTTTTCAGCGCAGACGCGTGCGAGAGAGGCCCGTTCCGCATTTACGCCGTCACTTCCAGATCTCCCCTATGTCACCACTGGCTATTTTTAGGGAACAAGATTTCTGACAAACGTTTTTAGATAGATACACTCATTAAAGTGAAGTTCATCAGTTCGTGGGCAACATTAAGCAGGTGAAAAGTAGAGAGAAAAGTTGTGGAAGACTTAGCCTATAAGAAAGCTTTCAGAGATACACGTGAAGCCAAATGGTGAAAGAAAGGTAAGGCTGTTTTTCGGTATTAGCGTATATTTGAGATCTTGCGCATGTTGATGTGTGCTCAAATTTGGCAGTTTTATCATTAGTATCTGCATATGTAGAGCTGAGCGTACATATTTAGCTGCACAGATAATTTTTGACTTGCTAAGGGTAGGCACGTGATCAAGCTGGCCACAACAGACAGACTTCTTATTTAAGTGGTCAACATCCTTGAAAGTTTGATCAAAGTTTTAACCCACTGAGGATGGGCTGATTTTGCTACAACTTGCATTCCCATAGACACTTGCCCGAGTATACTCAGGACTCGTCCTCTACGGGTTAGTCAGCTATTGCAAGTGTCTCTGTGTAGTTTGTCTTTGTTCTTCCAGACGAGGCAGTATGGAGTATGTTATTGCCGAGAATTTGATTCTGTCATGCTATTGGATAGCAACTTTATGTCTGCCATTAAAGGGACTGTACGGTACTGGTTGAGGTAGGGATTCATGTTTTGAACATTCCTAAGTGAGATAATGAAAAGCCTCTTATGAAATATGAAAGAGCATGTAATTGTTAGAAGGATTCAACGTTTATTTGATGAAAATTGGTTTTCAAATGGCTGAGATATCCCAAAAAGTGCTAATAATAAAGGGCGACATGCCCCAACTTTATTAGTATCTCTTTGTTTCACCTTGTTTTTGGATATCTCAGCCATTTCAAAACCGATTTTCATCGAATAAACTTTTGATACCCCTTAGAACTGCATGCTCTTTGACATCTCATAGAGTGGTTTCTGAATATCTCACAAAACGTTAAAAGCTAAATCTTCACCTCGACCAGAACTGTACACACCCTTTAACTTTATGGGGGTTCCATGACATCTGCTCCTGCGACAATCGCTCCCATGAAGTATCTGCACACGAAGGCCTAAGCCAAACATAAATTCTACCTACAGAAAACACCCTTTGATACCCTAATCCTAATCCTCACATCAAACTAAACCTAAATCCCTACCACAACCCTAACTGTAACCCTCAGTCCTAGGAGAAAATAAGACCAGAGCAGTTGTCGCAGGAGCAAATGTCTTGTAACCCTTTTGGGGAGATGTCTATGCTTCCTTATTATGATAATCAGCCAGCCCTGGCAAAATTTTTGAGACAAACTTTTGATAAATCAGAACAAGTTTTCAAAGTGCAAGAGACAAGATCTCATTCCGACATATTCTGTATCCACCATATCTTCATGAGTATGATATAACTGCAACTTGTTTTCACGTGTGGTTGAATTTGTGATTAAGAACCACTTTGACAGAATGAGAAAGAAGTCTCATTCTCCTTCAAGGGAAAAGTTGGCAATTAAAAAAATTTCCCACTTTTCAGAAGATATACAGGACATTTATGTTAAGTTGGGCGATAATGCTGTGAGTTGCTTTATTCTTAAATATGCTTTCATGAGGTGGAAATCACAAAAATAAAAGCAATGTGAAGTATGCCACATACATTACTGTATTTTCCATAAAAATTCTTAGGTATAAAAGTGTTGTAAGAGGTGATCTTAGCTCATGAATTTTGGCAAAGATGATTATTTGAAGAAATTGCAAAAAATCGCCGAACGTAGTTTTTGGTTGCAGGTCGGAATGTACTCATATCTCATAATGACCGCATAAAGGATGCCAATATCCATTGTTTACAGACTAAATTTTGTTACCTTTTTTAATGAAATGTGTTTTTTGTTTGTTGTTTGTTTGTTTGTTTGTTTGTTTGTTTGTTTGTTTGTTTGTTTGTTTGTTTGTTTGTTTGTTTGTTTGTTTGTTTTTTCCAACTGTCTTGAGCATTT
The DNA here is from genome assembly GCF_040938485.1 of Diadema antillarum. Taxonomy (NCBI): domain Eukaryota; kingdom Metazoa; phylum Echinodermata; class Echinoidea; order Diadematoida; family Diadematidae; genus Diadema; species Diadema antillarum. The sequence goes on along the minus strand of NW_027272416.1, from coordinate 111,877 downwards.
GGGTACATTCAAAATGAAGTTACATGAGACTCTAAAATGCATGAAGCTGTCAAGAACTTTCTTATGCAGGTGAATAAGTCCCGGTGAATGACTCTGCACTATCAAAAGTAGAGGGTAGACCAGTATGGGGGGATATCTCTCCCTCTCTCTCTCTCTCTCTCTCTCTCTCTCTCTTTCTCTCTCTCACGGAAAATGTGTCGCCAGATAAGTGGTGTGTATGTCCTCTCCAACACGGCTGAACTGTTACGATTTCAATTAGCTACGGGAGGTTCCTCTTCCTTTTTTTTTTTTTTTTTCTTCTTCAGTCTGCCTCCATCTGTTCATTAAAACTTTTGAGCTCATTTAAAAACTGGAGGAAGATGGTAAGGAAGGGATGAATGACTTTGCCAAAAAAAGAAAAAAAGATGAGATATGAAAAATGAAAATATGATTTTAAAGGACAGTGAGTCATCTGATGACCATTTTTTTAAAATAAAGCAGGAGTGTACATATTTTTTAGATTACGCCAAATTTGGCAAATTTATGATGTAAGCATATTCAAGAAATTTGGAGAGCTGTTGAGTATTGGGCCCACGGATGATTCTTTGATGCAAAAGATGTTAATAAAGAAGTCTAGATTTAAGGCTAATGATGAATGTCTTTAAAAGATAATAACATGCTGATAATCAGCATTTGTATGAAGACTACAAGATTTTGCCATTTCAAACAATGCCTCCATTTCATTTTGTGTATACCGCAAAGTTTATTTCTTATAATTTTTTGCTGCTGTCTGTGTCAAACAGATCATCTGTAAAACATGCATGATTTGGCTCGCACACTCATGGTCTGGGTAGAAAAAAATAATAATAATGATGAAATAAAATCTAAAAAAGAATAAAACATGTTACTCCTGGGAGCAGGAGATAAAGATAACACAGAAAATTGGAATATGCATTTATCATTGCTCCTGAGTATGACTTGCAGAATCTCTCTCTCTCTCTCTTTCTCTCTCTCTCTCTCTCTCTCTCTCTCTCTCTCTCTCTCTCTCTCTGAGTTGTCAGGGCAACTTGACCAACAAGTTTGATGTAAGGAGGGGAACAAATTTCCCCAAGACAAAATTTAGGTCATTGTGAATGATGAACGTATGCATGGTGACAAGTTCTAGATGTACGTTTCTATGTCCTTGCTCCATTTTCCTTCCTCCCCCCCCCCCCCAAGGTATTAATGGAACTTTCATTTGCAAATCATGATGATGTCGAAAGGCTCATACTCACAGTAGCTGCAATTAAATACAACCCATGTTTATAGTTATTATGCAGGGTTGCACACTAACCCGTTTTTTTCTACTGGTCTGACCTGTCTGTCAGACCAGTAGATACCTAGTTTCTCCATTTTTGACTGGTCCATTCCTGAAAAGGTTACTGGTCTGACAGTGACTTTTACTGGTCAGGGACTGTCGGACCAGTACCAGTGTGCAGTGTTGTATTACGTATGACTTTTTATCCAGGGTAGCCCCTTGAGTGTAAGTTCTCCCTGTGCGTCCTGACATTATTTTGCCCAAGTATTGCCCGCCAGGCACCCAGATTTACACCTTGAGTAGAAAGGGACAAAGTAGATTAAAGGTCTGGACCAAGGATTTATGCACTGGGAAAGACTTGAATTGTGCACTTCGAGTTCTGTAGGCCTAGACCTGTATGGATATATCTACCATCATTCAATGGTCCTGTTCACTCTTACTAAAAAATTGTGTGTTTTTTTTTTTAATTGATTTGTGCAGTGCAGTGCAAAAAAATTAGTGTAAAACAATATTTTCGCGGCATGAAATTTTCCCAAATTGGAGCCAATGGCCTTTTTCGTGGCGTGAAATTTTTGTGAGTTACCTCTAATACTCAGTGCATACAGTGTAGATAAGAACTTTTGCATGCATTTTAATTTTGCGAATCTTGGCTCTTGCGAAATTCACGAAATTAAAATGTATGTGAACATTCCTCTTTTTACAGTAATTCTTATGTGTGAACACGAAAATAATTGTCAACTTTCCGTGGTACACATTGCTCAGCAAAAGTTGACTGAGGTGCATTGCTACACTGAAGTTGGCTTGCTTAAACTTTACAGCTACGTCAAGTTTGGATGGATCACTGAAAACTGATGAAAAATCTTGGCAAGTTGAAGCTAAGTACCTGGGTGCATAAAGGGTTATTGAATGTCAACTCCAGCAATGGTTGTGTCCCGTAATGAGTCATGAAGGATGTAGATTAGCATGCGTCATCATCAGTCGCAACATTATATATAAAATTTTAGCGGTGTTGATATTGACACAAGATGTCTGCAGAGCATTCATTCACAGTTTGGCACTTGAAAGGGAAAATTCATTTTGTAACTACTTTTCTTGTACACTTTAACAAGTCAAGTGTTGTATTTGTCCATGGCTTCCAGTGTTCATATACAATAATACTCTCACAATTGCCCTCAATTTTCAGTAGATGATAATGGCTAGATGTTCTGTATCAATAACGTCGATTAAGAAGGATATCTCCAACTTACAATTTATCATTGCTGCAGGAACAAAGCTACAAATGTACAGTTTGTATCGCCTGATTGAATTCCTTTCCTTCCTATTCAGCATATTTGGTTTTTGAAACAGGACATGACTCATAAATGTTTATCATTTCAGAGATTCCAGTCTGAATCGTCCCAATTCACATCTCTGATTTTTACTCAAATCCAGGACATGCGCAAACTTCCTGGGATGAAATGTTACCAAGAGGAAGTCTGCCACAATATTTGTATGGCAAAGTCACCAAGCTTGTAGAAATACATAGGAGTCACTCCATCTCGGCATTCTGTCTTGTAATCACCATCCCCTGATAAAATCATTTTTCTCACTCAGATATTCTTGGTTTCCTTCCTTCATTTATTCTTCCATTTTTCATTCCTTCATTAGTGTCGGCTGTCTTGTTTCCCTTTACAAGTATTTTGACATTTATCATTGTTTTCACTCTTCTTTCTCTTCTATTCTGCTTTTGTGTCCCTCTCAAAATTTTCCCACAGTTTACTCTTCTTGATTTTGATTTTATTGAGTCATCCCTGTTTCCATTTGTTTGTTTGTTTGTTTGTTCATTTGTTTGTTGAATTGCAGCAAATGAATATCTTGTTCACATTGCAAATATTTAAAAAAAAAAATGATTGTGCAAGCATGGTATGAAAACTATAATCTAGCAGTGCGGTTATGTATGCTACTGAAATGACAGATGTATATATGTATATATATATTTGCTATGTATATTCAGTGCTGTATTTTGTTATCATAGAACGAAAAAAATGTTCTTTAGAGAAGACATATGTGCTCACATTGTACAGTATCACAGAAAGTCATGTACTGACAAGTGATGCATTGTAGAGTGCAATGCTGATTCGTTAAGTAATCACATGAACGGATCCAATTTGCAGTCATTCCAACTTCAGATGCTTTATCGCATCATAAATGACATTGAGGAAAGCTGCAGCATTCTAGGGAAATTAGAAAAAAAAAAATATGACAGTCTCCTGACTGATTTGACCTTAATACAATTCCTGTCTCAGTGGCGTTCAATGGATAATAAATTTACCCACATTAGAAAGTTTTTACCTGAGAGTGCTTCATCTTTTCAACAAAAAGGAAAAAACAAACAAACAAACAAATTGCAGTGTAGCCAGTTTTGAAGCGTTTTCACATGATTGTCCGCCAAACAATCCCCTCATTTTGCCCCGGTCTTGATTGGGGTATCACCTTCTGACTCCTGATGTCGGCACCCCTGGCAAAGCCGCATTTGAACCCTCGATTTCCTGACGTTCCGTCATGTGCAGCGCCGTCAGATTCCTCAAATAGTGTCGCTTAGCATTCCCAGCCGGCTGAACAACGTGGCCTTGCGCTGCAGCGTCACATTTCGCCGTTTTCCCCCCTGAAGTTTGAGAATGAATAAGTGAGAACGGTAGGAGGGTGAATCTGATTGGATCATTGAAGACTTAAAAAACTAAATCCATCTCCTTGTGAGAGCTTACAGTGTTGTTTTTAGCATATAAACCCACCTGAAGCATTAAGAGTAGAAATGACTACAATAAACATGACATCCTTAAACATTAGTTTGATCATCAGTGCGAAAGAAAAAAGAATCAAACAAGCCAACACATGTCTGCCTCAGTGAGAAACATCATAGCATACATACATTATAGCAACAAACACACTTGCCCACTTGCCCAGGGCACATAAAAATCATGGGCGGGCAAGCAAATGTCAAACTCACTTGCCCATTCGGGCAAGTGGTAATCTGTACAATGAAAATATAAAAATGATGTTAATGCAACATACTCACTGAAACAGAAATCATCTAAAAAATAAAGAAAAATCAATAGAAGATTTGGGCAAGTTGTTCTTGCTGCTGAACAAGCAAATGTATGATCCACTTGCCCAGCAGGGCAAGCAGAATTTTAAATTTTTTTAGAGCCCTGTTAAAGGTGTGGTAATATCGAAGTTGATGATGTTGATGTTCAGATTGATGGTGATGGTGAAGTTAATGGTAATATTGAATTTGATATTTGGCCTTTGAGTGTTGTACATATATGGTACTATAAATACAGTGGACTCCCGTTATAATGAAGTCCTTGGGACCGGCAGTTTTCTTTAGCTATGTTGAAATTTCGTTATAACCGAACAAATAAACAATAAAAATTCATAGAGTGGATTATGTTGTTGCCTGAATTATTACTTCGTTGTATCCAGAATTTCGTTATAACTGTGTTCGTTATAATGGGAGTGCACTGTACTACTCATCATCATAATTATCATCATAACAAAGTTAATGCAATGTTTAAATTGAGATTGATAGTGATGTTGTAGCTTGTGGTGCCAGCAGCAACTTCGCATCTTTTGCAAGCAAGAGACTCATTACTACAATGTTCTCTATCTCTGTCTCCTCATTTCTGCCAGGTAAAACGAGAGTGGGCACGACAGAGGCTAATGTGAAGCAGGATATCTTGATCACAGGAAAAGATGTCCTACCCGAACATTGCTGTGTGGAGAATATGAACGACACTGTGGTGCTGTACCCCATAGGACCGTGCAGTGTCGACGGAGACAGAATTACTAGCCCTACAAAACTCACACAAGGTAATGTACAAAATGGGAAAGTTATCTTTTTCTTTTTTTCTCTCTGTTTTACACTGTCAAAAGAAGTATTTTTTTTTGTTGATGTTGTTTGAATACATCAACTCTGCACTCATCCAATCAAGGGTTGATAAAATCTTTACAAAACTTTGTGGTTATCAATAATGGTAGACAAATAGGTGTGCAGTCATTGGATGCACCATCTTTGTACATGAAAAAGTAGCTTTTGCTCTAAGAGCATATCATATGAATTTGAGCAAAAAATCCCTGGGTTTAGCTTTCCTAATTAAAATACTCCAATCATGTTATGAAGGTGATTTTGAACAATTGGATGTGCAAACTACATTCCAATGTAGTCAGGTCACATGTTAATGCTTGTGTGGTTTCTTTTCTTTTGGTAATTAATATTCCATAAATGGTATTGACCTGAATTTATTGTCTTCATGTGAAAGTCGTCAATTTAGAAGAAGTAAAAGATGTCTTCTCACCTTTTATATTTATGTAGGGGGTCTCCCTCATTTGATCAAGTACATTTTTAGAAATCAGACAATGCCACATAATCTGTAGTTAAAGTATGCCCAGTGAGATAAATATTACCATGTTGTAAATAATCGTTGAATGTTGGTCTTACCACCAGGAGCCATGTTGTGCTTTGGGAAATCTTGCTTCTTTCGCTTCAACAACCCGTCCGAGGCCAAGCAGCTGAGGAAAGGTCTCGCGGGAAGACAGAATGGCATGGACAATAGCTGCCACACGAGGGCGGTTTACGGTACTGATGCCCAGAATGGCAACCACAAGAACAGTGGTGATGACGCTCCCCACAACAGTGTTGCATTTCCCGGTGCCATGACAGCGCCCTCTGGGCAGCCAGTACACCTACGACTGAACAATACGAACAGTAACCACAATGCAGTGCCAAAGAGCCCGCTGGAGGAGAGTATAGAAGCAGAACTCCAGGAGATCATGAGGCAGGTTACCGCTGACAACGACCTTCTGTCGGAGACGTACGTCAATAAGTACGCCCTCTCGGAATCGCCGGAGAAACCGGAAAATGATGAGGCAGTGTTTGCCCCCATAACCGGTCTCACCATGAATCCCGACGTGTGGGCAGAGACAGTGTCGGGTGCTTCCAGTACTACGATGTTTCCCTTCGGGAATCCTTTGGAGTTGCGCGAAACTGCCATCTGCGATGACGAATTCGATGACAATGATGGCACAAACGCAACAAATGACTATCAACCTCCTGTAAGCGCCATCAGATCAAAGTTTGAGGATGGCACAAAATATACAGATAGTAGTTCGTCAAAAAAACTGCACGTCGGTGTCACCACAAGTCCGCGGGGCACTCTTGAATTGATGAGAGGACCTCCCCATTCACCGAGTCGGGTCAAACTTGGTCAAAGCAGTCTGTATTCAAATAAAACGCCACCCAAGAAGTCAGACCAGGTGGACCGCTCGTCGAGCGGCTCAAGCCTCAGTTCGACATCTCTCACCACGGTAACAAGCAACGCGACTGAGCGGGAATCGTCCAGTTCCGATCAGTCCGGTCTGAGCTTAGCATCCTCAGCAAGTTCAGAGATCATCGGCCAGAGTCCCCTGATGTCGCCCAATCAGAATCAAGTCCAAGCTGCCATGCCCGACATGATTTCCCCAGCAACAAACATTAATGGCAACCTGACACCGAAAGTAGTGGAGACCCCGCCAGAGATCGGCGCAGGCATCCTACCACCAGAACTGAGCCACCTGCTGCAGGAGGCGGAGCCGAGGCACACGTTCATCGTGGACCCCAACGAGTTTGAGGATCCGGAGCAAAGGGAGTTGTGCAAGCAGCACATGGAAGCAGTGGCCCAGCGCAAGAAGGAGCAGGAGCTGGCCACACAGGAGCGGCTTCGCATGGAAGAGATCCTCAACATCTGTGCCGAGTACCAGGAGCAGATGAAGACAGGAAAGAGCGGGCCCAAACCCTCGGACAGCGAGCTCAGTGACAGCACCATCGAGAGTGGATCATCGACGCCTGTCGACCGCCGCACCCCTACCTCCACCGGAGACACCACGCCCTCCTTTTCCAAAGCCCTATCAGTACTGGAGACCAACATGGACGAGGTGGAGTGTGCGCCAGAGGTCTCACCTGCACTCGAGGCGTCCGAGTCGTCAACGATCTCTGCTTCATCTGTGACACCAACAGCGGAAGGCAAGCCCAAGGTCTGGCTGGAGAAACTCAAAGATCCTGATGCGCCTGCTGAGGTGACGGAGGCACCAAGGGAGGAGACTGCTCCGTCATCGGTCAACGGCATTACAGAGGAGGGATCCCCGCCTCCAAAGCCTCCAAGGTGTCGGTCGAGCCTGGAGGGCATCGATGAGATCAAAGTCGGGGATGAAGTGGTAGGTAGAGGGCAAGGCATTGTGCATGATCATGTGACAGGTAGAACGATCAGGTGACTTGATGCTCTAAGGTTAAACCAAGAAGTGTTTCTTGTTTTGTCTTGTTGTCAGTGCATGTCAGCATGTATGCTAATGTTTGCTTCTTCTCAACTCTCTTTCATTTTTTAAAATGGCAAAAACCAGAATTTAATTTTGTATTCCCTATCTTCTCTCATTAAAACTGATCTCATGTATCAATTTTTTTAGTTTCCCCCTCCCCAACATGACAAAACTTATGCTGTGTGAAACTCTCATTCATTTGTAATTTTCCCTTTTCTAGCAACAACTTCTTCAGGCTGTCACCAAGAACAACATAAGTAGATAAGCGTAGTGTTGCAAAATTTTGTATCACCTAATTTCAGTCTAAGACACTTGACTTCAGTGCTTCAGATTTGTATGGGTAGCTGTTTCTTTTCCACTAGTTCATTTATTACTCAGAAGTTATGGTTTGTGTACACATTGATTATCTTTGACCTGTTTTTCTGTTCTTCCATGGTCACTTTGCGATGTTTACAGTGTCCTCGTTCATTCGTTTGTTTTCTAATTTATATATAAATTTCATTATCAGTTTGACCATTTGGCACATGACCACTTCTATGGAGCAAAATTATAAGACATTCTTATTACTTTTCTCATTGTTCTCAGATTTATGCAAACTTTCGTCTATCAAAATGAGTATTCCCTCATTTTTCCATGTATGACTAAGATTTGCACACATCATTAAAAAATGATGTATGAAATGCAAGATACAAATATGACTTTAATCTGCTAATTATTTAAGGATATATATTGGGGGAAAAAAACCAAAGAGGTATCATATGTCTGACATCCAAACAATGATGAGGTTTTGATTTTCATTTGATTTTGGTTTGATTTTGGTTTGATTTTGTAGTAATCCTCATTTCTCATTGTGTTCAATTTGATGATTTTGATTTTGTTTGCCTCTCTTCTTTCCCCAACTTACGCCCTTCTGCGACTGACTCTTCTGCCAATGTTCTTCGACCCCGGTTCTACCCTCCCCTCTCCTGCCATTGACGCTGCTGTTGACTTTACTGCCATTCTGCTCGATACTTGCAATTTGTTACCCCCCGACGCCCGGCAATGTTGGTTCCTTGCATGACAACTTTCTACTCCCCTTCGCTTTTCCTGTCGCTGGGGGAACAAACATTCATTTTATAAAACAAATATTGGACAAAAAAAATAGCTGAGTATGGAGAATATATCAGAGGCGATGGAGAAGCTGGAAGAGGCGAGACTGAAGTCGATAAAGCGGGTGGACGAACTTGAGCTGGAGGTGGAAGAACTCGAGATCCAGGTCGCCGAGACATTTCAAGAGGTGCTTGTAAAACTCTTCTTTGACTTTATTGTAATCTCTAATTTCTTTCTCCATTATCTAGCACTCAACTTCTTATAGCAATACATCAATGCGCTGTGTTTCAGACATCCCTGCCATGCTAATTTCGTGCCGTGCTAGGCACGGGGATAAGGTCAGGTGAGGATCCAGGGTAGCTGTCAGACAAGAGTCTGACAGCTGAACATGTTGGCTGCTTGCTACAGGTGGCACCTTGCCTGTCACAACGTATGAGACAGCCGGCTGTCTGAGACATCGCAATCAAAGGACTTAAGATGTGAGGCGCAGCGTGTTCGTCTTCCCTTGGGACCTAGGAATTTCTTCAAGGTGAAATGTACAAGTGCCCAGGTGGCGATTTACGTCTAGGGGAGTACCAGGGAAAAGTTACCCAACACCCGTCCAGGGATACACAAGTGCTCTTGTGGTTACCCAAGTACCGATGGCATCATACATGAAACCACATGTGTGGGACTGGGCATAACTATTATCTAGAAACTCCACCTTCGGAGGTTATGTGTCACAGAACCACAGGGAAGGCATTTCACATTTGATGTAGTGATGAATTATGTGGTTTGGGGATTTAATTGGGAGTGATAGTATGCAATCGGGGATTTTCATGCTTTATGCCCACCCACATCAAACTTCTTGAAAGAAAACTTGTTCATGTATAGCTTATGTCGTGTACTCATTTAGTTTCTATTGTCCATCAGTGTAGGGGTTATTTAGTAGACATTTCCTTAACCTGTAGTACTGTAAAAGTGGAAATTAATTTTCGCGGTGTTGAAATTTTCGCGCATTTCATGCAGCCAGAAACTAGCGTGTAAGTAAAAGCATGCAAATATTTTTGCTTGCCATAGGTTCCAGTAGTTGATGTCTTGATTCCACGGAATTAAAAACATGCAAAACTCTTCTAACCCAGTCGAGCGTGAAAAATTAGTTGCGCCAAAATATCCACTTTTACAGTACACTTATTTAGAGTGAAGTCAAGTATTTGTAGTTACCATTTGAGATTAAAAGAAGATAGGCTTACATTCCAGGCTCTTAACAATTTTCCCTGTATGTGTGCTATTTTTAATTATGTTAAAACTGAAGTCAAGGAGACTAACCCCCACACATTTCTGGGGAGAAGTCTAGAACAGAAATAGTCTCTTTTTCATGGCTGATGATGTAGACAGACAACAGTAAGTTTATATACTTGACACCATTCAAAAGATATTTAGTAACCCACAATGTATGTTCAGACTTGGCACAGTGGCTCTAAGCCTTTGGAGACAGACTAGTTCTATTTCACAAAGGCTATCCAACCTTGATATTACAGAGGCCCCAGTCTGATGGGAAATATCTGGCACAGAAACCACTATTTGCAGAGAGAAAGTATACCCTGGTAAGGAAGAAAAATAGTAAAGTACAACTCTCTGTGTATTGCAGCTGGCATTTTATAACAAGGCCCTGTATTGAAAGCATCAAATCACAGATATTTTGATAGCAGAACTCAAGCACAATACAGTATAAACATAGACATGAAATTATGTCTTATCAGTAATTTAAAGAAAATAGGATATCCGGTGACACAACATTTGCTCCTGCAACAATTGCTTTGATCTTATTGTCTCCTAGTACTTAGGGTTAGGGTAAGGGTTTTGATAGGGTTTTAGGTTTTGTTTGATGTGAAGATTAGGATTAGGGTTAGAGTTATATTTGTGGGTAGAATTTATGTTTGGCTTTAAATAGCGTCCAGATATTTCACGGGAGCAATTGTCGCAAGAGCAAATGTCATGGAACCAGGATATCTAGCTTCAAGTACCTGTTCGAACTGAAACAGCAACTCTATAAAATGTAATGATTGAAAAAAAGAAATGTGTACTGTACATACGAGGAAGGTGAGATAATTCAGAGCTACATTTTTCAAAAAGTGAAATCCCTCCAAATCCTGGTGCACCTCAGGATCGTGCCCCAACTGCTGCGTCCCAGCTGAGAGATTTTTCTGCGATGTTGTCGTGACTCGTTCGTTTTGCCGCCGCGTGGGAAAAATCGGTGCTTCCTGTCTCTGCCCGAGTGCAACCTTGGCTAATTAATTACGGGAATGTTGTTGGTTATCTGAATGTGCGATTGGACAACCTGCCCATCTCTGATATCTCCTGTACTGGGAATTCACTTTTTTTTCTCTTTTTTTTTAACCCCCTCTTCCTCCCCCATCTCCCCCCCCCCCCCCCCCCATCCATCCCCTGTCCACCCCTTCACCCCACCCAATCCCCCCTCCTCCCCTTCCCTCCCTTCCAGGGGTATTTATTTCCAGGTACAGTAGTAGCCTGATTTCAGACTTATTTCCAATATATTTTATCATTTATTCTGGAATCACACAAGAACAGTATCTTACCCTTGCCCCCTTCCTTAAGGTCCAGAGCAAAACACCTCTTGCATTCATGATAGCTGTAGATAGTAGGAGATTGTAGCTTTACAGTTTTTACCATCATTTTATTCCAATACGCCTCTCTCTCTCACTTTCCCCTAGTCCTCCGGGATGATCTTTTCTTCCTCCATCTTCTTTTTGACCTTTGACCATCATATTTCCTTTCTTCCTAACTGTGCTCATACGTAGCCTTATTTCAAGGCATCATGTATTTCTCTTCCCCACCTCTCTGTCTTTCATTATGTTTTCTCATTTCACATTTCTGATGCCCTTTCTTTATCCTGTCCTGCGAACACTTCATCTCCTGCCTAATTTCCCATCAGTGATTCCTTTGAGGATTGCTCTTGTTGAATCTGCAAATTTATCGAGCAGACTTTAAAACTGTTTTCAATTCTTTCTAGACAGAATGGAAAAAGGCTACAAGAGGAAAGGACATTGAATCCCTCTTGCTCATAATTACCAATCTATTTTTTTTTTTGAGGAGGGAAACATAGCCATCACTCTGCACAAATGGAAAAGGCGGCAAAAACTCAAAGTTGACATTTCCAGCATGTCGTGTGAGATGAAAATAAGGGGGAGGAAGACATCTTGTTTCCGAAAGGGAGAATTCGCATTTGAGGAGGCCTTTGTTGTTAGTAGCCTCTTTTAAAGGCTGCCTTCTTTCCTGTGGTTTAGCTCTTGTCTTGCGTTAAATTCCAGTGCTTACTTCCCTTGAAGTTACTGCAGTAAGAAGGTCTTGGACGAAGGCCACATCATCAAAGACATACACACAGTTTTGCAATGACAATCTTCACACGTACCCCTGTGTCTGATATCAGTCATTGCCGCATTGGAGATGAGAGCAGCCCCAAAAGTTCCCCCACGTGTTTTTCGGCCCTCTCTCCGGCAGCTCGTACCCCAAATCGGCAGCGGCTGCTCGAACCCGCTGACAGATTGTGTTTTCTGCCCTGCCATGCTTTTGGACAAATTCGCTCACGCCCAAAATCAGAGCTCCATCATGCTGAATCTAGGAAACCTCTGGGCGGATCCACTCTCCCTTCCTTTGTATCGTAATCTCTTATTATTATCATTTTTATTTCCTCTGCCTCTGGATGGCGATGTCATTTTAATCATGACATCCGACTTGCAATGGATCCCTGGATGCGTTTGTATGTCTTTTGGGGGACTGTGATGATTCTTTTGATGTGACAATAGAAAAGGGACATGTGGAGTTAAAGTTGCAGACTGACACAGTCTTAGGTTGGGAACTCTGACATGTTTCATATCAGGGTTCAGGGGTTTACTGTCTCAAACATTGTTTTCCTATGGAAATGGCAATGTCTTGCAATTATTGACATAATTGACCAATAGCAGAACAGAAAACAAAGAATAAACATGAAAGGATAATTTAAATGTGTATATGAGATCTCTCTTGCCCTTTCCTGTGGATTTAATAAGTGTCCCATTCTTTTAGTTTAATTATGGCAGAAAAAAAGGAGAACCTATATACCGATTGGAGTATTTGGCTGAATATTGAAAATTTGTGTTTGAAGACACACATTTTGGTAGTCAACATGACTACCAGACATCACAAAGTGATTAGTAATAATCCGTAGTGCCACTTTAATCTGTTAAACTGCTGCTTCCAGTCCGCACACACGAGAATCGTTTTAATCTGCGGAGTGCACTTGTCTCGTCCGCTAGAAATCCTCCCCGAGAGTGAGTAATCGAGCGCTCTCCATTCGTAATGCGAGAATCGGCACCAAACCCGTCCCCTAAACTAATCACATCCTCCACAAGTAACATTCGATCCAACACCTCCGTGGAGACGTACAGCTGTACGCTCATCCCTCCCGCTCCTTTTCTCGCTGTCACCCCGAACAAAACGAGAGACAGAGAGAGCGAGAAAGCCCACGGATTCTCCCCCCTTCTGCCATGAAATTCTCTCTTGGAATGGGTTACTGCGGCCATGGTGTGGACTCTTCCAAATTCTCGGTAAGCCAGCAGTTTAACAATTTAACAATTTGATACATCCAAATTCATTAAGATGTATTCAAATTTATTCAGATTTATTCAAATGTATGTATCCTTGTAACAGCTGTTCCAGACTACCAAAAAAGTCTCCCCTAGGCTTACCTGACTTTGCGAATAAGTTTGTATTCAAACTTGATGTCAACTTAGGAAATTTTATCTGATGGGAACATGTGAAGTGGATAGCACATCATTTGTCCTCAGGGTTCAAAAGGTGCATATATTTGCATACATTAAAAATTTGCCATAATGGTTTGCAATCAGTAAGTGAAGGGGTCAGCTGCTGGGGCTACGGGAGAAGAGGAAAAGAAACTGACAGTCACTCGTGAAGGAATGTAGACGTAGAGAGTCCCGAGGAGGATAAAGTTCTGATAGTGAGCAGTGCAGCTTTGATTCCCCAGTGGTGCACGACGCACAAATGTTATGCCTTACAAGACACACTGCAGTGCCACAAGCAGACTGCTGCTGTGTGCCAATATGTACAATAATAGTGTTCTCATTAGCACCAGCATCAGTTTGCTGCATGTGATAGGAACATTATTGGAATGGTACATTCATTGTTTCCAGACTTGTCTTACCCTTTCAAGATACAACTTTTATTCTCCAGAATACCTATATTGTGGAAAATAGATGGACGATCTCCCGTGCAATATTGTGTATGTATATCTACTGAGATGACAAGTTAAACATAATATGTTTAACCCTCTGCATACCACATTACCTTCCTCTCCATATGTATGTATGTGAAATTTGTACACATTTGACTCATTGGTATAGGAAGGGTTAATTACTATGCAGTGTCCAAGCTACAAAGAATCCCTACAAGTGGAAATATACATGCAGTAAGTCTCTGATTATTACCACAGCTGTTCTATTCTTTGGTCAAGTCCCATTTCACATGACAAACCATTTTCCCCCATTTTGCTAGATTGATGTCAAGGGGATGAAGCTAGAGGTTGGGGGTATAAATTATCCCAAAATCCAATTTATACCCCCCCCCCCCCTGTCTTCCACACATTTGTGGGCATTATGAATTTGAATACTTTCTGAAGATGCAGCTGTATCATATTTATTTTCCGTGCTGGGTCATGAGTGTTGAAGAGGTAAACAACTCTAACAGATTTGTCCAGAAATTCACTATCTCCCCCTCCCATTTGGCAATGTCTTTATTTCATCCCCGCCGATTGACACCTGTAAGATGCAATATTAGATCAACACTCGCCTCCGTTAATTAATCCCTGTTAACCTATTTCCTGTCATGTCGGTTCTCATCTGGCAGATAAGTGTTTCAGTGTTGGAGATTCTCGAGAAGTGATATGAGCAGTTATTGTTATTGCATTGAGCAAGCAACATATGTGAATTGAGAAATGTGAGAGTTGGAGTGAGATATAGGGAGAAAAATAAGAGGGAGATAAAGATAGAATAGAATAGAATAGAATAGAATAGAATAGAATAGAATAGAATAGAAAGAAGTAGGTTTGTAGATAGATATGGATAAATATATAGGTAGATTTCTCAAGATAGAGAGCTATAGAGAGAGAGAGATACAGAATTATCTATATTTCTATCTAAATGCATAGATACAGTGTATATGCAATATAATTTTATCTCTTTATACAAGTATATGTATTATATATTTTCATACAGTAGATGAATATATTTTATTGTCATTGTTATTTTGCATTTACATATATGCTAAACAGTACAACTATATCACATCATTAACATATGAATTAAAGAAAAATGAATCGGTATATGTACACATGATCTTCATTTCTATTTATGGTTTGGGAAAAATTGAGTTTCTTATAATTTCTTCAAAGTTTCTTCTGAGTTGGCAGCTTTGAATTAGGTAATGAGTTTGCTACATTCTGTGGCTGCTGTTACCATAGGCCTATGATCACCTACCCTGCCCGGAGTTACACATAGGTAGATGGATAGATACAGTGTAGATAGATAGATAGATAGATAGATAGATAGATAGATAGATAGATAGATAGATAGATAGATAGATAGATAGATACATACATACATACATACATACATACATACATACATACATACATACATACATACATACATAGATTAATAGATAGATAGATAGATAGATAGATAGATAGATAGATAGATAGATAGATAGGTGAGAAAAGTAAGAGAACAGATATAGAATGAGTGACAGGTATTAGTGTCCATTTAAAGAGGAAATTCATAATACAGGTCTTATCACTGACCTTAGTGATGCCTGATGTACATTGCTTCTTTGTGGACCATTTTGTATTCTATCAAAATGTCACAACTTCCTCTCAAAGTTCACCCAATGCATCCGTTTCTTATTTTACATCTGTGGCCATATTTGCTCCCCCTCAATTTTATGGAAGCTACTTCTCTGTGACTTCATGTTGCCCTTTATTGGCGGATGGACGATTTCTTGTTGCCTTTTTTGTTTTATTTTCTCTCTTTGAGTTTAAGGGGGGCAGGGTTAAAAAGTATCTGTCAGTATTTGCAATCAGCTGCGACATTTCACGCCCTATTTCCTCATAGTGGACTGGCCAGTCTTTGGAAGTTACTCATCTTACTCCTTCCTCATCTCTTTCCTATACTTGCCACCATATTTTTGTTCTCCCTTGTTTCCATGGCAACAGTGTTCTTCTTTTGGTCAACTTCATATATTTTCGTAATTCCCTAAAATTTGCAGCACACAGACTGATCTCCCCATCTGCATATGCAATCAATTTTACATATTAGTGAAGGATGTGTAATTCTATTAATGATGATCAACTTTTCTCATGTGAAGGGCAGAATTCGGGGGGGGGGGGGGGTGATGTTGACCCATGTTGTGCTATAAGAAACAAAACTGTCCAAGACACCTGGTAGAATTGCATTGCCCGAAACTTTGAGGAGTTAAGAACGTAGATGAAGAGTGAAATTATGATATTTTTCCCCCCATAATATCAATGATTGAAGATTCGTTATAACTGTCAGTAGGCACATCCTTAAGCCCGCCTCGCACTGTGCGATTTCTTGTGATGCGGCATAAGAAAATTGTCAGATGGCGCGCGGTCTGAGGACATGTGCAATTCAGCAATGATTTTTGTAACTATCTTGAAACGGAGAGCAACGGCGTGCAATATTGCTCAGAGTTGCGTTGAAACATATCACAAGCTATCGTGGGACATAATCGAACGGTGTGATTCAGACTTCAAACTGTCGATACAACACGACATGAGGCAGAAGTTTTTAGGACTTGGTGATACAGGTTCTATTTCATTAAAAAATAATAATAAATCAAAAAATTATGAATTATACATTTCTTTCAAATTTCATCTTGTCTTGGCAGTATAGAAGGGAAACCATGTCCTAACAGATTTCCTAACCATTCTAAATTTTGGTGAAAGATTTCAGATTTTAGCCATTGTTATTCTATGTTTGAGACTGTAAGATTCTTCATATGCAGTTAACATAATTGCAAAATGTGATGTGCAACATTTGTTTGCAAGTGTTTTTTAGCTTTTTAATCAAAAAGGCTAGGGGCCTTGATATATTTGTGTAGGTGAGTTGGTCTTTCTTACTTTCTTACTTTCTTTCTTTTTTTTTTTGCCTTGGGGTAAGGAGGATGTAATTCATCGAGCAAATGCTTCAACACTATCATGGGTCAAATGGTGAGATGTTCATACAGCCAGAGAGCTGTCATCGCACGATGCATCGAGCCAGTTTTTCGTTTTCTATGACCCCCCACGATGATCATTCTCAAAAGATTTGTTCTACCGTCAAAAAGGTGTTCATTTCTCATTTCCTATCTTGATATATCAGTCATCTGGTGTATCTACGTGCTTGTAAAGGGTAAGCAAGAGAGGGAAAAAGCTGCCATCCCAGAAACTCCTCCACACGGGGTGAAAAGATATATCCCCAAGCACACCTTCCTTTTTTTTCAGGGAAAAAGGTGTTGAGTGCTACTTGTCTTGCGGGGAAATCTAATTGGCGTGGCTATTTCCTGTCCTCTGTCGCCTCGGAGGGGAGTGGCGGAGGTCGCGAAAAAACAATGGCGTTACAGATGCGCAGTCCCCTTCTCTCTCTCGTTGTGAAGTATTCCCACCGTCCTTGACGTCAATTCGTGCTTTGTGATCGCGAAATGTCGGGGTGAAATCCAAAGGTGAATGATCCTCTGTCTTCCTCCTGTATGTAAAAAAATCATGAGTAATTTAATTACTGGTATGAAACCATGTGACAGATGCGTACGAGCACTCCAGAAAGTCCTTCTTCTTCCCCGAACCCCGTCCCCCTACCCCTCCCCCCCCCCCTCCACACACACACACACACACCACCACCACCACATCCATGTGGTTAATAGCAAACATGATGCAATGTCAGTGACAGACACCTCCAGGTCATTGTTTACCCGCTTTGTTTGGTACTTTGATGCACAATTATTTGCAGATCTTACTGCTATGTTAGGATAATATAAGTTGAACTGTGTAGCAGCTTCAATGTGCTGTTGGATTTTAATCATATTGAAGTTATATTTCAAAAAAAAGAATAGTACTCTGTAACTTTCAACTGAGGTCTGACACAGATGTATTGGAGTTATGAACTAATCGTTACTGACTGGCTTAACTAGTAACTAGTAACACTTTTTATTCAAGAGAGAGTGTGTGTGAATTAGGTTTTTTGCACACAAAATTCATCTTCTAAGAAAGGCTTAAAAATATTTGAATGTTTGGGGGTTCAGTTACTTGCTCTACAATATTTTTGTTCTCATCTTAAACACATAATTTGTCGAGATTGTTCTCATTTCAATAAACAACAACACTTTGTGTTTATTTCAGAGATGACGCAAAACATTTGCTGTGACTAGTTAACATAACTTATGAGGTGTGTGTGTGTTGATGAGACTAGTAGAAAGTGAACCTACAAACTAATATTGACATTTCAGCCCCTTCTTCACTAGCCAGTGGCTAGCCAAGTGGAATTAGTGATTATGTCCAGGTTTATTGTGTAGTTGCCCAAGTGCAATATATGAATAAATTCTTCACTATTTTGTTAGTATTATAGTGGCAGTTTTTGTTTTTTTTTGTACCTAAATCAACAGACTGGAGTTTTGCAACTGATTGGCAAATCATAAAAAGTTGATGAAGGGCAATTTGTCAATCAGTAGCAATGAAAACATCTCGACAGAAGAATTTCATGAATTTGAAGACTGGAGTTTAGCAAAAAAAAAAGTAAAATAAAATAAAAAATATTTTATGCTTGTGCATTGTAAGTGCTTGTAGGTTTCCCTGTGTTGTGCATAGGTGAAATGCATATATTGTGCACCCTTGTGCTACTATTTTTATCGTGATCTGATATATGAGAAAGTACAGTGGGTGTAGCCTATTTTCTTCTCATTTGGACTATCTCGTACATGCATGAAGTATTCAAACAATTGCCTGCCATTAGTTTGCCCTATAGCATAGGTACGTAATTATCGCGTCCTGCCTGTATCGTAAATTGATACCGCAACGCCCATGTCCAGTTCGGGCCCGGGGATCAACGGAGCTCGCCCTGTCCTACTTTTCGGTTCCAGCCAGGCACGTGGCATTCAATATCCGCGTCATTGTCCACGGAGCAGATCTCAAGAAAGATTTTGCTCCCCATAAAGTTCAATTCAGTTTGTCAATCTTCAATTCAATTCAATTTAATTCAACTATTCAGTAAAAAAGTATACACATGCAAACAAAAATATGCATGTAATCATAGCAGAAAGTGTACATATATAAAAGACAATGAAAGGTCATGGACCGCTGTGAACCAGGGCTTGTATCGATGGGGCCCAGTAACAAAATCATATTCTGACACAAATCAAACTTCATATTATACAAACACAAGTTTTAATGATAATTGTTTTTACTCCTGAAATTTGGCATTTAGGCTGGGTTTTTTTTCATTTAAGAATTAAACCTCACTCACACAGATTTGTTATGACAGTGTTAATGTATCCAATTTTAATACAAACATACATTTGCATGCATTAATTCATATATACACATAGTGCCATATTTTGTACCATAATTAAACAGAAATTTATATGAGGTGTTTTTATCTTCTTTGGTCCCTCCTTTCAAGATTTGTATGTAAACTCATTTGAAATTCAGATTGTGACAGTGGGAAATGGAATGAACATATCGTTTCGGTTTTAAGGACTAGATGCTTGCGCAAGTTGTACATCCTTGGATTCCACAATCTTTTTTTTTAGATGGTAATATTCAAAACATTACATCATGATTATCATATGACATTGATTACATAGTCACTAATGTCCATTATCAATATTATAATTTTATGTAACAATGTATATACAGGAATTAACTATGAGGGAAAATAACACAATAATTAGCAGACATAAGGTGTTTGAACTTTGCCTGTCTATTTCTCAATTATGCCTGACCTTTAAAGAACTGAAGAGTTTGTTTGCAAAAACCGATAAGTCCATATTTGCCACATGGAGATATTTGCGATTGAAGGTCAAGAAAAATAAAGAGAAAAATAGGAAAACTTTTGCTTCTTTTGACCATAACTTTAAAAATATACCTTTTTATGTAGTGACCAATATATCATTTAAAAGGTATTATTTTGTACTTTATGACAGAGATCGTACTTCAAAATCTTCAAAAATGGACTTATCGGTTTTTGCAAACAAACCCTTCAACTTTACTCTCAGTCAATTGTAACTACATCATATTTTCCTGTTTTTAAGCAATTCTTTTCTCTGTCTTTCAGTTGCATTTACTTTGAATTCAGTTTGCGCTATCTCATCTCTTTTGTATTTCTGATCCTGACATTGATTTTTATGCCTAATTTTCTTTTCAATCTTTCTTCTCTTTCGTTTTTCCCTCCCAACCGTTGTGTTCGCTTTTTTCCTTGATGGTGTTGTTGTTGTTGTTGTTTTGCTTGCTATTGGTCACCATGAATCATCCACCAATATCTTTCGATACATCTATGTCTGTCTGGGTGCTCACTAATTAATCACATTTTTTTTTCCCCTTTGGTTCACTGACCATTTGTTTCCCGCTGATGTAAATTTCCTGGAAATGTGTGTGATGTGTTTTTTTTTTTCTCTCTCTCTCTCTCTCTCTTTGTGTTGGACTGAAAATTCTTCTTTTGTCTCTATGTGGCTATCCTCTGTACAATGTTCCGTGTTTTCTGTCACTTTTATCTCAAAATTATTTCCGATGTCTTTGATATCATTCATATCTAATTTCATTTTCATTTAATTGTGGTGCTTGCGTCGTTATTTCTCCTTTTTTTCGTTTCTTATATTGCTATGGACCTTTTCCCCTTTTCTTGTATTCCTTTGTGCCTTTCTTTCCCCTGTCTCTAATACTACTACCTCAATATACACCAATACAAAATCATCAATTTACTGCAAATATCACAAATTCCTGTGTTCCCTGAATACATTCTTTTTGTGGTGGGGGTTACATATTGTGTTGTGTGTCCATCTGTGGATGTGTTGGCTGTATCGATGTATATATTCTTCCCTTATTGACATGCAAACTACTTTACTCAATGCTAACATCACCATGATGTTTGTTGATTTTCTATCTTTTTTATCTGCTCATTGCTGTACTTCTGCAATTGTATACTCTCACTCACACCCTTGTATGTATATCTTCAAATATTTCTTAAATTTGGGTGTTTTTGGTTGGGTTGTGATTGTTTTGTCATTATATCGATTTTGAGTGGTCTTCTTTGACTTGATGCTCATTTTGTTGTAATTTCACATTTGGTTCACTACATGACTTCAAACACTGTGCTTTCTGTCTACCGCATTCAAACTATGCCCTATATGCATGAATTGTGCATATTTGAATGCATTTGCATGCATTTGCATATATTTGCATGTTTGTACATGGGCAACATATCCCAATGATTAAACATGCATCTTCATATTGTATACATTGCATTCTTACTCATCCCCTATTGCGTCACTGCACTTGTCCTGTGACGAAACGCTACCCTGTCATATTGGATTTATATTCTCTGCCCGTCCCTCGATGCATAATTGCCCCACCATCTTGTCCCTCCATTTGTGAATGTCCTGACCACCCCTCTGTGTAGTTGGAGTTAGAGGCTGCCCTCCTTGAGGGAGAACACAAATCAGAGTTGAGTCGACTCCAAGAGAGGGAGGCCCAGGTTGCTACCCTCAAACGCACAAAGGACAAAGTTGGCTATGATGCTGTCGAGCGGAGAGAGAGGGTTTGTATCTAGGAATGTTTCCAAATGATACATTAGCTGGATCGTATGTCACTTCACCATGTCAAAATTTGATTTCCTTCGCGATAAGAGGATATTCTCAAATATTTGCAAGGTTTTGTAGATACCTTTATCAAAGGTATAACAGTTTAAGCAAACAACATCATGAAAAAAAAATATCACATTGATGAATTTCTTGGGCATTCTTTAATTTGTTTATGGAATAGAAATATATTAGGAGACAGAAAAAAATTAAAATGGTTAATATAGATAGTCCCACAAATGCATATTCATGTTAGTGAAAAGTACTGTTCACAGAGTTTCCTAAAGTTTTGCAAACATCTTTTTATCCCCAACCCTTTATATTTTTCACATAGCCGTTTGCATCACAAAGATTTCTTTTTCCCCTGCCTGAAGATTTTTGAGAAGAAAGTTTCAAACAATTTTTTTTCAATTTTAAAAAGAGTCCCTTTTCTTAAATTTTCTCATAATTCCTCCATAAAAACCAGCTGGGATAACTTTAACGTATGCACAATTACCAGAGCTGACAATGTCCTGAACATGTTGACTAGTCAGTAAAGCCATTGAAGACAAGTCGATTTTGCTATAACACACATTTCCCATAGACATCTGCTTTAGTGTACTCAAGACTGGTCTTTAAAGGGACAGTACAGTTTTGGTGGAGGTGAGAATTGGGCTTTTAACTTTTTGCGAGATACCAAGAAAACACTTATGAAATAGTACAGAGCATACCATTTTAAGAGGAATTCAAAGTTTACTTGATGGAAATCGGGTTTGGAATAACGGAAACATCCAAAAAGAAGGTAAAACAAAGCGATCGTGTGAAAGTGTGGGTCCCACACTTTATTAGAATCGCTCTTTTTGGATATCTCGGCTATTTCAAAACCAATTTTCATCAAATAAACGTTGAATTCCTCATAAAATTACATGCTCTTTCATATTTCATAAGAGTTTTTTCATTACCTCACCAAAAAAATGTTAGAAATCTGAAGTTAGGTCTCAACCGAAACTGTACAATCCCTTTAACAGGTCACTAAGGTAGCAGAGCAGGTAAAGTTTGCAAAGTTTGCAAACTTTGCCTACTCTTTTGATGGAGGCTAGGAGATTAAATAGCTCACCCCTAACTTCCCCTCCCCCATCTATCCTCCGTTACCCGTTGTCAAGTTCCTGTTCATCTAATCAGGCAGACAAAGATATTTCGTCGTTGCTAATTACCGAGCCAACTCCGCGTGAGTCGCACCGTCTTCAGCGACGGACGGAAGAAAGCTCGTCTGCACTCCTGTGTTCCTTGCGTAATGTCTGAACACGTCGATGTGCCAGTCCCGGGAGAGATTTTGTGTTGTGCATCGCTAATTTTTCCCCCGGAGAGTTTCTTGTAGTGGCATTCCTGTGGAGTTTGACAAATGTTTGGAATGTGTTCTTTACGTGTACTGTGAGTGGAGGTGCACTAGCCCCTTTGCGTGACTTGCATCATTTGATGTCTTGGCATTTGGTGGATTTTTAAGGGAATGTTGGATGTAGTGCAAACACTAACTCTTCTTGTGAGAATGGCTCCAGAAATATGAAGGTAATGTGTTGATTTTGTCAAGACTGTGGTTTTGGGGTTGTCTGTCAACTTGTAGGATTTATTGTCACTCACAGCTTCAAATATATGAATTCTACATTCTCATTATCTTATTTTTCAATTTAGATGATATGATCATGCATGTGTGTACTTAGATCGATAGATAGTTGAACAGGTAGATGAATATATGTTTATATGTGTGAATAGATGGAGAGATAGAAATATGAAATGTATATAGATAGATGTGTAGATATATTGATGAATAGATGGATGGATATATTCATATAGTGTAGATGTGATAAAGAAATTTGTCTTAATTAACAAATTGTGAGATTGGGAGGGGGTGGATGAATATGTAGTTGTAGATATATTTATGATTTAAGTGTGTGGATATGAAATAGAGAGAGATATATAGATAGTTGTAGATATTGAAAGCTAGACAGACAGACTGATGAATAAAGAAAAACTATATGGCTATAAAAGAATGCAACTTAATCCTTTAAAATGGTTTGCAAGGAGTGCAGTATTATTATGCCTTCTGAAAATAAAATCAAAGCAAATGACTTGTTATGCTCTCACAGACAAGTGGGAATTCAGGCAATGTTTTTTAGCAATATCCAGGCCACATATGAATTTGAAAGACTGTTACTAGTAGTCTCAAATATTGAAACATCTTATTCTTAATTCTGTCTCTTTGGATGATATTCCAAATCACAGAACAACCAAAACGTTAACTTGTTGATGTGAATACTGTAATAGTCATCCCTGCAACCAAAGATGATTTTGTTTTGATTACTGTTTATGTCATATTTTCAATTTTTGTAGTGGATTTAGTGTTCATTGATTTGTTATTTTGTTCATTTCAAATAGTAGAGAAACAGTTCAGGCATGTCCTCAAGGACTTTATCGCAGATATTTTTGAATTTTGTTGGGATTTTTGAGCAAATGCTATGGGTTACAAAAGGATGTTTAAGTCAGTGACAAATTTTAAAATAGCAATTAATCTGCCGACAGAATGGTCTGCATTCTAATCAAAGAGAAATGCAGTGTGACGTGTTTAAATCTTAAGTAGAGGGTCAGGGTTAAATAATGTGGACCATGAAATGACCTTTTCTCATCAGACACAGCTAGGCCGGTTGCTATGGCAGACGATCCCTAGCTACCGTGTTGCTTGACCACTGTCTTTAAGGACCCTGGCCATGGGGTATTAACTTTGGTTTTCCTCTGGCCTTGCCTTGGCATACCAGAACCTCAGCAGGAGGTGAAGATAATTGAGCCGAGGACTGAAATGAGACCTCATACTGCAGCTCACCTCCTTTCCTTAGCTCGTCCACAGAGTTTCTTCCTTCAGATCTGACCTATTGCAAAGGATTTTTATTCTAAAACCTGCACAATTTAGTAATGTATTTGTTTTGGCATGAATATACCATAATTTTGTGCATCAATTGAACCTCCGTCATCCATTTTTCAGTTTACTTCTTTAAGATTATTGAATAAACGTGACAATTTTCTCACTAGTCTTTTGCAAGTTTATTGAATTTTTCTTGCTTTCTTTACCTTGCTGCTGCTTCTTGCTGCTGTAGCTTTAAACTTTGCAAGCATGATATTAAAGGGATCGTACAGTTTTGGTTGAGACCTAATTTCAGGTTTCTAACATTTTTTGGTTGGATAATGAGAAACCTCTTATGAAATATGAAAGAGCATGTAATTCTATGAGGTATTCAACATTTATTTGATGAAAATTGGTTTTGAAATGGCTGAGATATCCAAAAAAAGAGCAATTCTGATAAAGTGTGGGACCCACACTTTATTACGATCGCTTTGTTTTACTTTGTTTTTGGATGTTTCATTCATTCCAAACCCGATTTTCATCAAATAAACTTTGAATTCCTCTTAAAATGGTATGCTCTGTACTGTATCATAAGTGTTTTCTTGGTATCTCGCAAAAAGTTAAAAGCCCAATTCTCATCTCCACCAATACTGTACTATCCCTTTAATAGCAGGTGTGTAGACTTGGAAAGACAATGTAGGAAGTGGTTGAATTCCCAGTTGAGAACTACAGCAGCAGTATAAAATATAAGCATTTTATGTCTTTCTGAAAGAACATCAGTAATTTCCCACATTGGAAATGAAGTAAATTACATATCTGTTGCAGTGAGCAATGTCTTTTTCCCAGTTGTGAATTGCAATTTACCTGTTGACTTTTGATATTCTTAGAAATCGAATAACACCACAAAATACAAACTGTGCATATGTTGTATGACCGCTTGCGAGTTCACACAAACTGTGATGCACATACGTACACATCATCTCCTTTCGTTGAGGTTTACTAATCATTGCATCTTGATTGTGATAAAACCAGAAGTGTATCGTATCAATTAATTTTTTTGGCTCTTCACACTCAGTGGAGTGTCTGGATTATGCTCGTGGTACTAAGTATTACAAAATATTTGATGCAAAGTAGTCTTATCACATGCGATCATCGCTGGTGAGATTGCTGTCTCAAATGATTTCTGCTTTGTGTTGCAATGACCTTTGAAATAGCATGGCGTGGAAATAGCAAGCATCAATTGTGTCTTGTATTTTGGCTTTTAATGTAAAGATGTTTCTCCTTGTCATATCTTCCATTGGGAGTATTGGTTCTGAATTTATGCAAATAAATCACAAATATTTATATATAAAACTAAGTTGTATGCTTGCCACTCTTGCTGGTGAAATTGTTGTCGCAAATAATTTCTGCCTTGTTTTGCAATGACTGGAAACACAAAAAGTATTGATTGCATCTTGGCACATTTCCTGTGGGAGCATTGATATTAAAGTTATTCAAATTAAAGTCAGCCCATCACATGTATGCTCTGTGCTTGTGGCAATGAAAGAATTAATTAATTTGAATAAAACCACGCCTAAGAATTACCTGCTGCATGCTAAAAGGAAGCAGCACCGGCTGTCTGGTGGGATATCGGTGGTCCAGTAGATATGACACCTGTCTGCCGATCAGGAGATTGTTGGTTCAAATCCCACCTGATTTTGCATGCCCATGATTTTTTTTTCTCATGGCTACTACTAAAACACAGATAAATTTAGTGCATATTTACATCAATGTATGGCAGTTTGTCAGTCAGTTGCAATAAAAACAACTTGATACAAGAATTCAATAAGTTTAATGATGTCTGTCTTGTTTTGTGATACCCGTGGAAACGGCAAGCATCAAATGTACTCGCTATTTGGTGACAACCGTCTCTTCCTCATCATCTTTCCTCCCGCAGGAGCGCCAGCGTGTGGAGGAGGCCCGAAGGAGATTACAGGACTTGGAGCGCCAGCACTTTGAGTTCAAGGAGAAGATCAAGACCTCGCCCCGCGACGAGCAGGAGGCGCTGGAAGACCTGGCCCGGCGCGAATCCATCCAGCTCGACTCGGAGCGCAAGAAGTTTGAGGACCTCGAGTTCCGCCAGCTGGAGATTGAGGCCCGCATCGAGGAGGAAAAGGAGATCCTGGAGAAGAGGTTGTCGCTGGAGGAGGACGAGGAGGAGGAACGCATGATGAACTCCAAGGTAAGGGGGCCGGAGGATCCAGGGAGAAGAGGGGGGAAGGCAGGAAAGGGGCGGGGCGGGAGGAGTGTGGCAGAGATTGAAGGCCTGATGAGTGACAACGACACAGAGTTTGGCCAACTTGGGATCGAAGGAAGAGAAGTGTATTTCTCTTCCTTATGTTCCTTAAATTCTCTTCTTAAATTCTCTTCCTTAAATTTGTCCTTATGTTTTTGTGAGAATGGAGAGCTTGCGATAACTACATGTATTACAGAAATGAAGCAAAGTTGTGTAGTTCTGATATGAGACGATTATAACAGAGACATAATTTTATTCACCTCCTGATCATTGAAAATAATAATGATAATGATGCTGATAATAATGATAATAATAATGATAATAATGATGATAATGATAATAACAATAACAATTAATGATTATGATAATTAGGCTTCTATAGCGCACAATAACAAATTAATGTTTCCTATGCGCTTTACATTCTGATAAAACATGATTGACAAATTACATATATTCTGTATTCTTATACAAAACAAGAGACACCTAGGCCTATGTGATTTCATATCATAGAAGACTTGTTTCATCATGGGGTGAGATTTGTTTTTCCTTCCAGGAGACGGTATCAGACATCAACAAACAGATGAACTACATCATCAGCGATGCTAAGAAGCAGGCCGAGACAATCGAAAAGAAAAAGATTGAGGCCAAAGCACAGCTAGAAAAGGTAAGCACATTCAGGAGGAGAAGATTTAATGATTTTGTTCAAATTTAATGCTCATTTCCCTCATAATTTGGCAACCCAAATCTTCAGTGAGACTTCCTGGAGACTTTACTGACATAGCAGCTACCGGTTAATGCCAATGAGCTTTATTTACTTTGTTATATCAGGTAATACATCTCAAGCGCATATTAAACATAGCTAACTAGTATATATCAGTAGCCAACAGCAAGAAAATGGGATTATGATATTCGTGCTATCATTTGTTATAGATTTTGCATAATATCATTCATACTGTAACACCGTATTCGTTTCCCAGAGGATAATTTCAGTCCTTTGTGCATAGTCTAGTTATGATTTCTCTTTTTATCAACATAAAGATTTCATAGACAAGGAAGTAATTATTGTATTCCCGCCATGCAACATCCCTGAAACAAGAGAGCAAATTCTAGAAATCAATTATTTGTGTTTTCTTCTGTTATTCTCTTTGTCCATTTAGCTAATTTTCTTTTTCAGATGGATATTGTATGGATTTATACAGGGATGTGAGAGCTTAGAGTTTACTTGTATTATAGACTTTTTACTCTGCCCAAAACCCATTTTTCGGACTTTTCTGCCGTTCAAATGTATCAAAATGTTCATAGTTGAATGCACTGCAGACTTTTATTTCCATAAGTTTCAGATCTATTCAGACATTTTTCTGCAAGTATTCGACATCCCTAACTATATAAAAACAAAGATGAGAATAATAAGAATGTGAAAGAATCAACGTCAATTATAAATCCCCATATCTTAAGTAATGATTTCTGAATGCTGACAAACTTTTTTGTGTGTGTTTTTTTTTAAACAAACCAAAAAATTGACTGGACAGGAAAAGATGATGCTGTCGAGCATCGAGAAGCAGTACAACAACCTGGTGCTCTACTACTCCCGACACATCCTACCCAACCAGAAGGAGGCACCTGAGATGGTGAGCGAGAATGATACCCCATTCATACTGGATATTTAAAGTGCCCCGGGAGTGCTCCAAAATCACTTGAAACTCTATGAACAGACAATATTTGGGCCTTTAGTGCTCTTCTACTGTAAAAGTGGACATTTTTTGGGCTTGCATGTAGTGTGACCTGAAACTAGTGCAAAAATAAAAACACAGATTTTTTTTTTGCTTGTTATATGTAATACTGCTTTGTATTTCAATACCACAGAATTAGAAACAAGTGAAATTCATCTTACAGGGTCGAGCATGAAAAAATAACATCTGGGAAAATTTCCATTTTTACAGTACCCCATTCATACACAGCATTTATAGCACTCCCGAAGCACCCTAAACTCTCTATGAACATACAGTCAGACCTTGAAACACTCTATAAAGTTATACCCCTCTGGAGAGCTGCTTCAGAACTGCTCCTGACGCGCTCTAAACTCTGTATAAAGGGTCACCAACATTAACAGCTCTCTGGAAGCGGTTGTGAGCGCAGACGGTTCGTGCTGTTTATATGTTCGAAATTCCTACCATGACAATTATGCCTCTATCAGTCACTTTGTGTATGGTCTCCAGAGGTTGGAATATCGCACAATCCGTTCGATAGTTTAATATTTCAAAGTGTCAGTGCCATCATTGCTGGATAAGAAAACCACAGTGTAGAATGTGTCAAACTTTTTTGTTGTGCTTTTCGTGGGTTTGGTGTAAGATATTTAAGTGTTCCTTAACCCTAAAAAGACTGGGGGGGGGGCATTTTGGGCCCCCCTCGACATTTTTTGTGATAAATCTGGAACGTAAAAATCTCGCGCCGCGATGTTTTATGACTTTTTCCTTTTAAGTCTTGCGCAACTTT
Organism: Diadema antillarum; assembly: GCF_040938485.1. Taxonomy (NCBI): domain Eukaryota; kingdom Metazoa; phylum Echinodermata; class Echinoidea; order Diadematoida; family Diadematidae; genus Diadema; species Diadema antillarum. The sequence goes on along the minus strand of NW_027272416.1, from coordinate 82,651 downwards.
TGAGACCAAATTCGCGACGCCCGGGTACGCAGTTCTGAAGTTACGTAATATTTTGTAAGTGCATGTCAGACCCGAAGTTACTCAAAAATGTGATTTCATGTACAAATCCAATGCAAATTCTGTTTCTGACCCAAATTCATAAATGTATCATTATTTTTACTTTTGCTGATCAAAGTCAATTAATTTCATGTTGTTTATGATCAAAATAGTGTCGCTGGTGATTTCCATTGAAAAAAACAATAAAAAACAAAAAGTCGAAAACAACAAAATACATAAGAACTTTTAAAAACAATAAAATACATTTAAAAAAATTTGATACCGCCATTTTTTTATGTACATTCAATAAGAATCTTACACAGAGTACCTAAACCAAAAATCAGCAGTTTTGGACCTTTGATTACAGATTTACAGCCATTTTTTTTAATTCATGCATAAATTAGCATGATTAATTCATTAAAAATGAATTTGAATATTTGTGAAATAATTACCTATTCAGTTTTGTAGATTACCTTGTGGGTGACGCGCATGCCAACTTTCCTTGCGATCATGCGGTCAACGGGCAAGATCTTGGGGGGGGCCCAATGAGCCCCCCCCAGTCCTACAAGGCGTCAAAATAGCCCAGTCTTTTTAGGTTTAAACATCCTTTTGTTTGTGTGAATATTGATACTACGCAGTATGTTTTTGCGGAGGTGAGAAGAGGGATTGTACAATGCAAGTCTGATGTATTAAATAAAATAAGATACTCTCATTGTTTTTACACATTTTCATCTCTTTCTCTATTCCATATCTTTTAATTTTTTTCTGCCCGAACAGAGGAGGATCAGAGAGATGGCTGAACGGCGTCTGCGTCTCTCCCCTGATTTATCACTCAGCGACGAGTATTTATCCAGGAGGAAATTATCTGGTACTTTGCCCCCCAACCTCGTCCCCAAGGTGGACGGGGAGGCGCCCCCTTCTATCTCACCCGCCTCCTCTACCACCACCCTCTCAAGAAACAGGACCACCATCCTAGACATTGAGAGGAACCGGAAGATTGCACTGGAAGAGCAAGGTAAAAGGGATTTTTTTAAGGGTTGAATGGAGAACAGATGAGGAAAGATTGATGGATAGTTGTTTTTGTTTTTTTGAAGAAATTTGAAGTGGATTTGTCAGGCTGATAAAGTTATATTGGTTAAGTTGGATGATGGAAGAGAAAAAAAAAGATGAGTTTAAAACAAGCTGGTCATGCTAACAGTTATGTTGGCAAGGTTGGAATGTATCAGGGAAAAGATTGATGGATAGTTTGAAGAAAGAAATAAGAGTTTGGAGTGGATTTGCCAGGCTAGCAAAGTTATATTGGCTAGGTTGGATGTTGGAAGGGGGGGGGGGGGAAACATGAGTTTAGAACAAACTAGTCAAGCTAACAGTGATGTTGGCAAGGTTTGAATGCATCAGGGAAAAGAGTGATGACTGGTTGGAAGGGGGGAAACAGAGCTTGGAGTGGATTTGTCAGACTGACAAAGTTATTTGACAGTGAAAGGAAAAATAAAAAAATGACTTTTAAACAAACTAGTCAAGTTAACAGTAATATTGGCAAGGTTGGGATGACAGACACCAGGGATAAAGAGGAGGAGTTCGGCATGAACTTGTCAACATAATATATAGTAGTTTTGGTTAGATGGAGGGAAAAAAAGATAAAGTTTGGAAGGAGTGATATTGACGGCTTGGATAATTCAAGGTGAATTTCATAGGCAAATAATGCTCAAAAAAGAGGATGGTAAGAGATGTGTCAATGATCAATGGATAATTTTTTTTTATTTTCATAATGTGGGAAGGTAACAGATAACCCTAAGTACGTCTTATTCGTGAAATATACAATCATGCTTGCTTGTATACCAGGATGGGTAAAGTTAATATCTTAAACTTTTCTTCATACATGTAATTTCAGTGATGTAAAAGCAAAATCATGTCTGTGTGTGATGTACCATTGTTTGTATGGTGTAGATATATGCTTGCATGCAGTCTCAATTTTAGCATGCATCCACTTATTCACGTTATCAGATCAAATATTGGAATAATTGAAGAGTTTGTTCACAAAACTGATAAGTCCATATTTGCCAAATGGAGATATTTACGATTAAAGGTCAAGAAAAATACAGAGAATAATAAGAAAATTTTTGCTTCTTTTGACCATAGCTTCAAAAATGTACCTTTATATGTAGTGACCAATATATCATTTAAAGGTATTATTTTTTGCTTTATGACAGAGACTGTACTTCAAAATCTTCAAAAATGGACTTATCGGTTTTTGCAAACAAACTCTTCAATTGTAATTGCTGGGGTGTTAACGCAAACTTATCATTTTCGCTGCTCCTCATTTCATATCCCTTCCCACAGGTGATCAGCTGATCGAACAGGAGAAGCAGCGTCTCCAGGAGATGCGCAAGAAAGCTGGCGACGAGGCCCGCATGCAGTGGGAGGAGCGCAAGCAGCGTGAGATGCTGCAGTCGCCCCCGGCAACCAGCACAACCTCCTCCATCTCCCCCGCCTCCACCTCCCCTCACAACTCGGTCAGCTCGCCAACCCACACGCCCCTCCACCACCCCCATCGGCTGGAGTCGCCCACCTCCCTGGGCTACTCCGACTGCACCAGTGTGTCCAGCTTCGAGAGCATCGAGGGCCACCTCGACTTCGGAGGTCGCTCGGGTCACAGTACTCCTTCACGAACTTTCAGTGGAAGGTGAGCTTACGCACCCCTCTCTCTCCCACCCTCAATATCATCTCATTTTCACATTTCAAATCCAATTTTCTTTCCATTATCACAAATTCTTTCAGATACTACAATTCCAACAATAAATGTGGCACAAGATATATAAACATATCCTTGAAAGCAGAAAGAGAAAATGAGCAAGTGCATAATCTATCATTGGAAAAAAGAAAGAAAAGAAAAGAGGGGCCCATTCATGTAGAAACAGATAGGTATGAAGGGGTTTCAGACTTTCAAAAGAATTTATTTATCACGAAAGAAAAAAGGGCTTCAACCAACCTTTACATTTTGAGCGGCTAGCTTTTGTCTTCTTCTGTGAAAGGTCAAAGAAGTGATCTGGATCAGAGAGATGAATCATAGCAATATAAACTCCCAAGTTTTCAAGTGTATGCATGAGAAACAGTTTAGTGATAGTGCTTTTTCCCTAGGCCCAAAGAAGAAATCTTACATTCATAGATTTGAATACATGCGTAAACCGGCCAATATAAATCATTATAATCGTATTCATGTGCCTAGCAATATAATGAAGACTTCTAATAACAACCAGCAAGCCCCACTGAGACTTGCCTGATGTAACAACAAGAAATATGTGCAAATTGGATTCTATACACCGATCTGACTTGGTACCGCAATCCGCCATTACTAAGGTGTGGCATAAGATTGTGGTGAATGCATGATATACATATTGTGGCCTGCTTGTCGAACACAGCAGTAATGTCATACACGAAGCGATCCTCGGACATGCCTTTAATGATAACAATGATAATACAAATAATGATCGCTTCCTATTTTGAGACACATTCCATCAAACAATGACACTCATTGTGCTTGGAAGGTTTGATAACACTAGACAGACTTAGGGAAGACAATAATGATAACAGTTTTCTCTGTTTATTTACTGTATTCAGCAGGTACAGTGTTATCAAATAAAATCATTACAAGTTTCTCAGGGAAATATATTTACAAGTTTTGTTAAGTCTGTTAGTGTTCTAGTAACTCCCTATGATACCGTGCTGTCTGCGAACAGAATAGAGGGGTGTTGATGGTGTAGTGTTGGAAATGGCTCTGAGAGTCTAGCTCCAAATATTCGCTAATGTGACATCTTCCTTGAGCGTGGGACGTTGATAACTGTGCAACATCCCAGAGCTGTGCGGTGCCTTTAATTCTACACAGGAAGCTGTCATGTGCCTGGTAGGCGAGGGCGCTCTGACATGGACGTATCCTGTTGATAGAGTGCTAACGAAGGAGGTGCAAAGTGGCTGGCAAAGCCTTTTTTTTTTTTCTCTCTCTCCATCTGTAGCACTCTGTTTATCTTCCCTTTCCACCCCCTGTAACTTTCTCCTCCCCCGTTTCCATCCTTACCCATCAATACCACCCCCCCCCCCACACCCACACACACACACATGCTCACTTCCTCACACATCAACCCATACAAACTTCTTCACACATTAAATACACACACACACACACACATACATACACACATACTCTCGTACTTTTTTTCTGTACATATGTGTACAACAAACATGTACAGACCAACACAAATATGCACATACAGCTGTACCCCTTTTTTTTTTTTGGTATAATTTTCACTAAATTTCAAGCAGTAATGTGAAAATCATGCAAGCAATGTATACACACTTGTTCATGATATACATATATGCACACACACGTGCACAAACACATACTTTTTCATGATGTATGCACAACACACACTTACACACCAACACATGTATGCACATAAGCACATAGACACAGAGCTCCCTGAATGTCCTGTCTCACTCAATGTGTTCCTCCCAGATATCCGCTGTCTTGTTTTTCTGCCTATCCACTGTCATCCTGTCTTCTTGGCAATTATATCTGTGTTTATCAGACAGTCTAGTAGATACAGTTAGGTTACTGTCTCTATTTTTTTTTTCACACTGGTTAAAACAGCAGTGAGAAAACATTCTATGTACCCCTTGATGCTGCAAATGTATTGCCAAGTCCTGATAATATTTTGCTTCAGAGATTATTATCTCATCATCAAATTGGCACCTGAATTTTGCTGCATATCGTGCACTAGAGAAATGTTAAATGGAACTGATTCAATCTATGCAAGTTGCACATGAAGAGAAATTTATAGAAATTTGGCAATTTCAGCAAGAAACATGAACTTGAGTCTTATGAAATGTGTTGCCTATTTGAGGAGTAAATTTGGACAGCGTTTAAGAAGATTTTGTAAATTTTTGCAACTAAAACAAACAATTATATTTGAACAACACAGGACTCAAAATCCTTTGTTTTTTTACTATACCTTATGAAGCAGTAACGATGAATAATTGAGATGTTGAAATATGACACTTTCTCTGTCTCTATCTCTCTTATATAATTGTGAGCCTCTATATCTCTCTCCCTCTCTTTATATGCTGTTGTTTTTTGTGGGGTTTTTTTTTTTTGGGGGGGGGGCTGTTGTGTTTTTAATAGGAAAGTAGGCATTGATGGGTCAGTGCAATGCAATAGATGTAAGGATGTATCCTCACAGTGTACTATTTTTGTGCCACCCCATTGCGGTACGGCTTCCGAAAGCTTGGCAAAACATCTCTATTTACCATTTGTCCATGGCAATGCCAACCAATCGCTCCCCTGCCAGACTCCCCAGATGCGTCGAGAGCTTTGCTTCTGACTCCAGCGGATCCAAACTACATTTCCCCCTCTGTCGCTTGTAGGTCATCGTTTTGACCTACTTTTACAATGTTTTGCCCCCTGAGTGGGATCGGGGGAGACACGCATGCGACTTCCGCTCGGTTCCACCTTTCTTGCTTTCTGGGTTACGATGGAAATCCGTGAAACTTTGTCTCTCTACTGCAGTAGAAATCGCAGCATCTGTTTGTGCATTCATGGTCTACTGTCCTGTCTGCTCTTCTCAGTTCCACTGTAAATCATCTGTAGAGGGCACTTTTCTTCAGGAAAAAATATATTAGTGTTCAGGACAATATGGAATATTATCTGGTCTGGCAAAAAGATGTAAGAAAGATTCCTAAATATCAAATGTTTTCATCAGAGTGCCAAACGGAAGATGCAAATTGTGTGATATTAGTTGGAGGAGACGTGTTAGGAATTGTACTGGTTTAGATTTCGCAGCTATATTGGAACTGAGACCTTTGCATCTTAAGATATCAGACAAAGTAGAAATGTATACCAGATTCATTTTGCTGTAACTAATCATTTGGTGGCATTATTTCTTTCAAGGGATTGCTCCCTCAATCAGAAGTTGACTTTGATATGGGAAGTGAAGCAAAAGCAACACATCAAGAAAAATTACAATGAAATCCAGTATTTGCTTGTTAGAAGAGTTGTGTAATTCTCTGAACAGCCATACAAATATTTTCATTCAACACCTAAGCAAAATTCTTGCTATCTGATTGGTCGAGTGCTCATCACGTGACATTTGCCAAAATGCATGAATTCACTGGTGTCAATCTCTGACTGTATTCAGCAGGTACACTTCACTCTGTACAAAATCTTGTGTCACCACCCTCATGACCATTCAGTTGGCCTATGTACATAAAGGTGTGCTACATGTATGAGTCTCGTAATCTACTTATCTTAATCATATGATGGCGTCATCATATTCATTATCATCTATTTTTGCTTCATACCACGAAAAACCCCAAAAGTTTTTAAAGTCACTCCGAGGTTAGTTCGGCATATCTTAAGTTTTTCTTAGTCTACTGTGGTGTATCTTTAGCGGGTTTGAGGAGGAATGTACTATTTTTGAGGAAATGTAAAATTAGCGACTGCCAATGTTGAAATCATGTGAGTAGTCATATGAATTACGGCATCGTGACAGCGTCACTGTTCCTACCGGTATTTGGCGATCCTTGATATTAAGCAAGTCCCCAATCTGTCCACTTTCCCTCGCTATATTCACCTTTCTTCCCCATCCCTATTAAGGTAACCTCCCCAGCCCCATTCCCACCTCTCGCCTAACCAGCAGCTTTTCTCCATCCCTACCTTACGTCACCCTTAACGCTCGCTAGACCTTGTCGCTCCTTCCTGTCACTCTTCCTTATTCTATTCACCTGTTCTCTCCTCCCCTCCTGCAATCTCCCCCATCCCCAATCCCCACCCCATCCCCAATCTGCATCCTATCCCCTCCCCCTACTAGCAGTATCCTTTCTCTACTTGGTACTTATCCCTACCCCACCCCACAAGCAACCCTCATATACTAGACATTGTCACTCTGTCCTGTCTCCCGATGTAATTCTGTTCACTTGTTTTCTCTTCTTTGAAAGTAATCTTCCCGACCCCCATCCACCTCCCCTCCCCCATTCCCCTACTACTACCTCTACAAACACTCCTATCCCAAATGGGTAACAGCCCCACCCCCACCCTATATTGTATGCAACCATAGATTTATCTTGCCCCTCCTTAATGTCACCTTACCTAATTCCGTACACCCGTCTTCCCTTCCTTTAAAGTAACCTCCACTACCCTATCCTCCCCCTCCCTTACTACCACCACGATATAACACCCTTTTCCCCACTGGGTACCATCCCCCCCCCCACCCCACACAAACATTGCTTCACCTTGTCATGCCTTCCTGTTACCCCACCTACTAGTAATTCTTTTCACCTGTTTTCCCTTCTTTAAAAGTAGCCTTCCCCACCCCCATATATCCCCCCTACTACGACCCCTAAAAACACTTTTTTTCCCCACTGGGTACCATCCCCACCCCCACCCCCACTCCACACTCTACCATCGCTAGACCTTGCCCTCTTTCCTGTCGATGGCATTTCTGCAGAAGAAAATTGAGGCATCCAGAAATCTTTCCCTATTTTAGAGTACACCCAGACACTCCCCCACCCCACTTTTTTTTTTTTGTAAGCAGCCTCCACACTTACACACCCTCCAGTAGCAAACTGTATCATGCGTCCTTCTGTCTGTTTTCACACTCTTATCTCAAACTTTGGCATGGGGGGGGGGGGGGGGGAGTTTGGTGATGCACCTCGAGACGACGTAAATAAAAAAGGAAAATAAAGTTGAGGTACAGCTGTACCCCCACGCATGCAGACGCAGAGACAGTTTGGGAAGCGTGAGTCGTCAGTTTAAAAGAGCCAGGCATATCGTCAGTGCTTACGTGTTGGATTATAGCAGCATGTCTAGCCAAATATATCGCAGCGTGTTGTGAGTATTATATATGCAGTCTCTCTGCCTTTTTCTCTTTCTCAGTGGTGGAATATATCTGTGTCTGAGAAATAATTGAATATATTCTCATGTTTGTGTTGTGCAGGTTTGTGTGCCGCTGTTTTTGTAGAATGTTATTGCGTAACTCGACTGTAAGATTGTGGACTTTTGGCAATAACTTGCAAAAACTCTTGCTATAGTGTTGTAATGTGATGTCATAGTGGGGAATTTTGTGGCTGGATTTTTTTTTATGTATAGGCAATATTTTCTTTTTACATTTTTGTTTAAGGGGAAAATGCATAAAATTCTCTTATTTTTCTTGATGTTCATTGTTAGAGGAGAAGGAAATGTAAGTGTTTGAGTGCATGCAGAATTTTGTAAGGTGCCTCCACCAACAAGCTACAATGAACAATCTTTTCCTTTGCTCTCTCTCTCATCTGTATGGTGTGCAAGACAGTTCGTATTGACAGCATTTGAACCCGAGTTGATGATCGATTTCGGTAACAAAATATTTTGTGCTTTGACTCTTGAGAGTGAAGTTCAGCAATTTCTGAAATCTGTATGTGTTAGGATTTATTTTGCATGGTCACGAAGGGAAGCACTTACTATGCTAGGGCCTGTGGACATTGTGTACAATGCTATGGCGTTTTCCTGTGCCAATTAGTACTCAAGGCACACAAAGGTTGAAGTGCTTATGAGCAAGCTACAATTGTACCACAGGAGTGACAGTATTGAGTTCCCCCTGATGGACATGGTAATGTTGTTGAAGTAAGGATGGATTATTTCTTTCTTTAGAACATGTCTGAAAACTACCAAAAGTGAGTCACATGTTTAAAAGTTCTTTGACATCTTGCATCCATGGTTGTATAGGCCGGTGTAGCTTTGATACTTGTCGTTGTTTTTATTATTCTCTTTGTTATCATTATTCTTTAGTTTGTCTTGTCAACACTGTCAGTGTAATCCATATGGCGAAAAGGGAATTCAAAGCCACTGTGAGAAAGTTACATTCTATTTCTCTCTCTCTGTTCATTTTCTTCTCTTTCCGCCTCTGAAGATAGGTGTAACTTTCACTTTGCACTGTCAAAATTAACGACGCATTCAGGAATTTAATGATGAGGCTGTATTTCAGCCGTTAATCTCCTCCAGTATTGCCCCATGCATACTGCCGTCGATCCCAGCATCGCGGTTCCTTTAATACAGCGAGGGGAAAGTTACTATCACATGCAGGCTGGAGTCACAAGACATTCGCTGTTCCTTGTGGCTTTTTCACCGACTGCCATTAACAAGGGGGAAAAAACATGCTGTGTATGGCATGACAACATTTATCTTTGCACGCAGAGTATACCCAACGGGAGGAAATTTGCTGTTATGGCCAACTTTGTTAAAAGTTCTTACAGACTCAGTCAGGAGAAAAAGAAACCTGTTTAAATACCAGCAGATTGGATTCTTAATTTGCAGCAATTTTTGCCCAGGTAACATGTAGAGATCACCGTTTCAAATATGTACAAGCATTTGTGCGTGATGAAATTCGACCGCTGTTTCGTCTGCATTCTGTAAGTATAACTTGGGGAGAAAAAAATAAAAATTCCTCACTTGTTAATCACCATTCTTATTGTCACCTATGATGCTAGAAATAGTTCTAGGACTTTAAGTTGGGAAGATAGTGTTGAAAAGACCAAAAACAAAACAAAACACAAAAAAAAACTTGGCAGCTTGTCATACATTGTGCGTTGAACTTGAATATTTGTAGGTTATTGGTGATCACTGCTCTAATCTTGATCTGTATGTGACATAGTTTGAGTGTGGGCTAGCCCCCAGGTATAGTGAGTCATGTGGGGCTCCTATTGGGATAATAATGATTGCTGATTATAGCAATTCCAGTGTATTAACCTTGGATTATATGTTTGTCACCATGTTTTCTGTTCTACTGAAGAGATTTGCTGGATGTTTTTTGTGTTTGTTCATTTGTTTGTTTACTTGTTTGTTTTATTGTTTAATTGTTTGTGTTTTTCGAGGGAGAGGTATCATTTTGTGAGTTTAGAATTTTTGTTGATGTTTTCAAGAAATTTTCACAAAACAACCAAATATAGAGTGAAGTGTACTGGGTTAACAGAAAGATGCCATATGTCATGTTTGTGCATTTATTTCATATATTCTCTTTGGTCTTCTTCTTTTCTGTTGCAACAATGGTCCTCCTCATTTTCTACACTGTAGCAACATAATATTCCCATTACAGTTGAACCTCTCTTATCCGGCCTCCCTTTATCCGGATCTCTCTATTATACGGACGCAATCTCGCCGTGATTTTTTTTTTTTTTTTGAAAAATTACGGGAGGAAAGGGGGATTCCCAACTCCTTGAGAACTCCTATATACACAAACACACATGAATTACATATACTTGATACATTTCTTAATAATTATTTAGGTAAATAATCCCAAGAATCTATGAAAGAAAATGATTTCATTCTTGCAAACACGAACCTCTATTTTGGGGTCTGTTACTGAGTGTAACAATGAAAAGGTTGCAGCATACACATTACTACATGTGGTACTACAATGGGCTACATCAGTACATGTGTATGTATGTGTACATGTATAAAGCATTGAGTCTCCCGTATCCGGCCAAATCCCTTATCCGGATGAGCCCCGGTCCCGACTTGTCCGGATACGAGAGGTTCAACTGTATTTGGTTTGTCACCTTCAGAGCAACTATTTGTAGTCTTTCAGAGCGACAGTTTGTAGATTAAGATAACTCAGTTGAATGAAATATGTACATTTCTTAAATCACACATCGCAGGTCATGGAGTTGCCAGTTTGAGGATCTCACACAAACTAGTGATTTGGGGTATAGTCATTTTGCAAGGGCAGAGATATTGGGGGCAAGGTGAAAGCAACATGTGAATGCCTATGCTCTGTTTACATTGATTGCCCAAGCAGAAACTGTCTTCTTTTTTTTTTTCCTTTTTGTTATCTTTATTGTATGAAGCAGAACTGTTGTACTTCTTTCATCGCCAAATTGGGATAGTCTTAAAATATCTGTCTACTTTATGTTTGTTAAACTAGAAGTCAGCCTTCAATCAGCTGGTGGACTGCACTACATTTAGCAAACATGTTGTGAAGGTGTAGTCTTGCTTCCAGACCCATGTCTGTATTTGAGGTGGTCACTACCCATGTGATAGAACAACACTTGTCACCTCCCTTCAGATATAAATTTCTTCAGACATCTTATTTTTCCCCAGATTTCTTTCAGGACAATTTTGTGTGATTACACAACTACGATAACGATTAGGAAAAGCAGAACTAGAGCCCAGGAGTCATGTACCCACTCTATTTTATCAACTCTGTATTTTAATGGATATTTTCTTTCTAATGTATGGAAATGAGACAAGCCAGGCAGCACATGAAGCCAAAAAATAAATCGGATTACAACGAGATTAAGCTCTGAAGCCACAACTTCCAGCATTTCAACCGCATAATCCCTCATTCTGCCACTTTTGCACAACAGCATATGGGGACGGATGTATACATAGCACCAGAGGCCAGGCAGAAAGTGAAACACACTTGTCAGCGTGTAATCGTACGGAGCGGTGGGGGGAAATGGGGCATTTAAAAAGGAGTATTTCTCTGATCATTTTTTTCGCAAACATCTTTGTCGTTTTCTCGCTTCCAGTTTCGTCAACATGTCCCGGGAGGAGAGGGATAAACTACTGATGATGGAGAAAGCGCTACGAGATGCCCAGGCCGAGAAGCTCGCCTTGCTGGAACAGCAGGTAAGTGCCATTTGTCAGCTCGGATCATTGTCTAATCAATGGGAGTTACCATTTTTCTCTTTGCTCAAAAGCAAGAAGTACAGTGCACTCCCGTTGTAGCGAACACGGTTATAACAAAATTCCAGTTACAACAAAGTAAAAAAAATCCTTTCTATGTATTTTTATTATTTATTATTTATTTGTTCTGTTATAAAAAAAATTTTCGGTATAACGAAAGAAAACAGCTGGTCCTGAGGACTTCATTATAATGGGAGTCCACTGTACAAGCTTGGTACCTTCCTCTTGCATCTGATCAACAATTTGCCCCCTGGACAGATAAACACCAATTATTCAGTGTTTGAGTAAGAGCCATGATACAAAATCATGGACATACACTACACATGCTCAGTTGTTTTAATCATGGCTACTACTCAAACACTGAATAATCAGTGTTTGCTTTTGTCAGTGTAGGGCAATTTGTCTATCATTTGCAATTAAGACAAATTGACATTAAATCATTGATTTAAATAAGTTTGCCTTCTTTTGTATTGTAGTGGAAGTGCTTTCCGAGAGCTAGTGTCTTTAATTTGAAGGATGATTTTTTTTTTTTTTTTGGGGGGGGGCCACATTTCGTGTTAAGGTATTAACACTCTGGTAGCATTTATTTCCCATATTTCTGCATAGATTTATTATAATGACTTTTTGGGGGAGGGGTTGTAAAAACACTCAATGGAAAAGTCAATTCAAATTTGAGGCAGTCGAAAAGTCTCAAAGATTGTCATGTGTACATATCATGATATGAGCCAATATCACTAAAATTGCACCTACTATAATTCCCAGGGGCTGTCAAATGTATTGTGGGGATTATGATTGGTCAACAGTATTTGAGTTTTCAACATTTGTTATGCTTTAAAATAGATATCCTGTGCATAAAAATATGTATGTATGCATTTGATTAGACATGATGAATTTTGACACATGTCTTTAAATAGACAATGTGGTCGGGGTTGTTAAAGCATGTATCTGCACATACAAAGTTCTTTAATATCCATCAGAGCCTTTGCATGTTCAGTGTATGCGTGTTTGGTGAAGGAAATGGGAAATTATTTCCGACAATCTATACGCTTGGTGGTATGAATGGCAAAAGTCTGACGTGTGAATTACCGACACTCAAGTTCATGTGACGGGTAAAGAGATGCAATGGGCCAGACAGTCAACACGATGGCTCTTGAGAGAATCAGCCTTTAACCCCTTTGATCCCATGAGCAACATGATTCTATACAGTCTTGATAGGATCTTCGGGACTTGATCCAGTGAGAGTTATTCAAAAGGCATTGATCGTTGAATGGTTTTGTTTGCTTCTTGAAAATGAACGTAATCGATTGAAAGGTTTGTACAGTCATCTCAGTGCAGTTGATGTTGGCGGGACTAAAGAAAAACACATCACCTTGCAAAAGCGATATTCATCTTCTGTGCGTATAGAAGAATAACACATGTAAGGCTATGAATGTAAATTGCCCAGCCATATAGGTATTAACTGATGTAATGTTTCAATCAACTTCCTTACGATTGAAATGATTCATGATGTGCTCATTGGGGCTCAGTGCCACAAAACTGGGTTGAACTTTGACACAACGATGTTTGTATTAGGCTTAAGAATGTGTACTGCACATTTTTTCTCAATTGGGGTAATTTTGTATCATGATTTCCCTTTTTTGTTTTGTCGTGTTTTGTTGTTGTTGATGATGTTATTATTGTTATTATTATTATTATTGTTATTGTTATTATTATCATCATTATTATTGTTATTATTATTGTTATTATTATTATTATTATTATTATTATCATTATTTTATTATTATTATTATTATTATTATTATTGTTATTATTATTATTATTATTATTATTATTATCATTATTATTATTATTATTATTATTATTATTATCATTATCATCATTATTATTATTAGGTGATACGCTATCAGCGTATCACCTATTGTGATTGTCAAAATTTCTCTTTTTTTTTATTCTTCTTTCTTTCTGCCACATTTTGTGTCGTCAATATCTCAACAATGACATTACGGAATAACATGACATTTTCAGTCAACATGTCTCATGACAAAATCTAGCCACAATAAGGTTTTCATGACAGTAACATATCTATGACGTCATCTAGGCGCCATTTTGTGATTTTCGGACCTTGTCACATGATCGATCATAACTTCATAACTGGATATCATTTCTGTATCATTTTCGGTGGACATAAAGTTCAGGTCACGCTCTATCTTACTTTTTAACGCTAGTTACCCAGGTCATCATTACGCGCGCGTTTGCGCGCGTCAAAATTTTAAAAGGCTCAAAACGACTTCCCAATGGGAAATCTCGAAGTTTCAGACAATTTTAAGCGTTTCAAACATTTTCTCGCGTGCGCGTCCGTCCGCACAATTTCGCGCGCAGAGGGCGTAAGCAACATGAAAATGCATTTTTTTTTGACTGATTTGGATTTCTGATACTTTGAGTAACAATATCCATTGATTTCCGATCGATGTTGACCTATAACAAAGAAATGCACTGGCGTCAAAGTTGAAATTCCGCGCGCGCGTCTTTCTGCAAATATAGTGAAAAAACATGTCTTTGTTTATTTCGGCATAGCTCTTTAAATCGTCCATTGACCCTATATTTCTATTGCATATTACAAAAGCATATGAATTGGAAATAACGTTTCAAGTACCAATATTGCCAGGAAAACTCATGACGTCATCATATCATCATCTGAAATCAAAAAAGTGGAATTGATTTTTTTGAGGTACTGTTTCTGTCATTCATTTACTCGTATCTCTGTTGTTTAAGCTCAATATTATCCCAAATTCAGATATGTTGTACTTTGAACATTTGCCTTTTAAGTCCATATCATGCTTTTGATATTTGATGACGTCATCATACCTTAAATTGTGATTAAAGGTAAAGACGCAAAATCGGACAAGTTTACGTGTATTGTCTATGGGAGGTGAGTTTTTTTTAAACCATGCATTGACTTAACAACGTTTAAGCACCTTTATCTCAGCTGATTTTGTTTCATTTCCTCTGAAACTTAAGTATGTTGTAGCTGTGACAATAAGCTGCAGTAATCATGCATTTTATTCTTTGAAATCTCCTCATGAGGTTGACAATTTTGCAATTTAAAACTGAAAATGAGAATGGAATGTGGACGAAACGATTCCTGATTCATCTTTCACGTACATAAATCTACGTTCCTCTAATTTTCTCGTCGAGACGTATGGCCGAGTGGTTAGAGGCGTCGTCTCAGAAACGTGAGGTTGCACACGTACGGGTTCGAACCTCACAGGAGCACGAAAGAAAATAATTATTTTTTTAATTTGTTTTTTCTTCAATGGAGTACTACACCTTCGTCCACGTAGAAATCACGTTCGCATGTAAACACAACTATACGCACACACTCACATAGTATCCCTTTGTTTTGCGTTGGAGACTGCATTACTTCGACTGCTGCAAAATTTTGCAGGCTGGGCTTTTCAAACTGATTTAAAATATTGCAATAAAATGAAATTTGTTCATATCAATTCAGTAACACAATGTAGTCGTGGTTACTTTGTGCTGATTTATACATGGAACAAGCTATACATTGTAAAAAAGGTATTTGAATTGTTCCTTTAAGTCAGTCTTCTGTATTGATGATTATTTGTCAATTAGTGGTTTTTGTGGAGTTTCAGATAGTGATAAAAAGTATAGATGATAAGTACAGCGATAATTCCTACAGTTAGTTCAAAGTTGTGTTACAGAGGTTTGATACATACATTTAGCATTGTGTGTGTGTGTACGTGTGTATACAGGTTGGCCATATGACACATTCTAGACAATTAATCTTAATTAATTAGCAAACGTGATCAGCTATGGAACTGAATATGGTACTAATGTATGATGTTAATGATTCTAATTAAACTGTGACGAGTTTAAAGGGATAGCTTAACTGTGTGTAAAAATAAAGCAATTATAAGGAAATTTTAGGGGAATTTGATAACCATGCCTATAATAATTTCATACAGGTACTAATAGCTGCCTCATGTTCATGTGATCGTTCGTCATGTCAATAGCAAACTGACAACGTACGATGAATATGTTATACATTGAACAACTTTCAAGTCCATATCGTTATTTTCTAATTTGATGATGTCATCATGCTAGAAGGTATGGTTAAAGGCGAGATATCGAAATCAGCGAAGATTGTACGTTATGTCTATGAAAGGGGATTTTTGTTTTTTATCCATGCATTGACTCGATAACGCTCGAGCACCTTTACCTCACTTGATTTTGATTTCCTCTGAAACTTAAGTATGTTGTAGCTGAGACAATAAGCTGCAGTAATCATACATTTTATTATTTTTTTTTTATCTTCTCACCAGGTTGAGTATTTTGCAGCATAAAACTGAAAATGAGAATGGAAGATGGACGAAACGATTCCTGAGTCATCTTTCACATATAAGTTTACGTTCCTCATATTTTCTCGTCGAGACGTATGACTGAGAGGTTAAAGGCGACGTCTCAGAGACGTAAAGTTGCACACGTGCGTGATTAAAGGCAAGGTATCAAAAACCAGCCGATTATAGGTTTTATGTCTGCGGGACGTATTTTTCCCAAGTTGCCAGAAATGGCATAGCGACCTCAGTCGTTACAAGGCCGCTTTTCCGTCTAGCAATGCAATAGATGTTCACACGGCCACGTTTAATAGTTGAGTGGGCATTGACTTTCCCCCTGTTATATCTATACATTGTTGTGTGTATTTTTTTTTGTCTTACCATTTCCATGGATGACCCGTGGCCGAGTGGTTACAGAAACGGTTTGGCATGCACGCTCAATATATTTTCAAGGTGCCTATATCACATTCTTTTCTTTGTCGATCGCAGATGACCGTCATCTGATGACCACAAGCGTATCACCTAACTCGTCCTCAATGTGACGAGTTTTCATGTCTCGTTATCATTATTCTCATTTTTATCTTTTTTTCAGGAGAGGTTGAAACAGCTGGAGGAAAAGGCTTTGAAGGAGGAGGTCCTCCGGAGAGAAGAGCTGGAGAAAAAGCTGCAGGAGGAAACTCTCAAGAGGGATGAGCTGGTCATGGAGCAAGTCAAACTGAGAGAGAAGGCAAAGTGTGTACAGGTGAGTGCCTACAACCACTGCGCACCCCCCCCCCCCCCCCCCCCCCCCCTTTGGAATACCAAGCGAGTCTTTCTCACTTGGAAGCAGGGATGGCAATTTGTCGTTTCAGTCTTTAGTTGATGTTACTGGTGC
Organism: Diadema antillarum; assembly: GCF_040938485.1. Lineage (NCBI taxonomy): Eukaryota > Metazoa > Echinodermata > Echinoidea > Diadematoida > Diadematidae > Diadema > Diadema antillarum. The sequence goes on along the minus strand of NW_027272416.1, from coordinate 65,679 downwards.
ATGAGAGCAAATTTAAAACATGTTTTCAACTAATTTATTTGATGAAATACATGTAGAACTTGCGTTTTCTTTTGACATAAGCAGAGGAAAGGAAATCTAAATTCTGTAGGTCTCTTTTTTTAATTGCAGTCATAGTAATAATGATGACAATAATGACATTACTGATAGGATACTACTACTACTGCTGCTGCTGCTGCTAGGAGGAGGAAGAAGACAAATAATTGAATAGGAAAATCACAATGATTATGCTAATGATTATACTGATAAGAAACTACTACTAGTAGCAATTACTCTGAGCATTAGACAAAATGTGGTACCCCTTTGAGCCTCCCTTACTCAGCAGCCCCCTTTCTACACGACCCATCAAGGATACCATGATTGACTGGGAGAAATCCAAATAGTAGAAAAAGGAGGAGGAGAAGAAGAAGAAGAGGAAGAAAAGAAGAAGAATGAGAAAGAAGGAGGAGCATGTGAAGAGGGGCAGAATGAGAAGCAGTATTAATAGTAGTGATAATGAATAATGTGTGAATATGCAAAAGTGTCTATCTTACTGGAGAGAAACTCTAGTCCTGTTAGTAGACATTTAGGGTTTGAGATTTTCCTTGTTGGTGTTGTTTTAAGATATCTAGGGCAGTTAATTTAGCCGGCTGATATCAATAAGGGTGGGAGATGAGAGGAAAAACGTTGTGGTTAACGTCGTGACTCACTAACGAGGCACCGTACTAATTACCAAGAGACAGCAGACTCAAGGATTCGTCTCTCCCAAAGTGACATTGTCAAAGCCAATGTACATTTTCATCAACTTGATAAAAGATATTATGAATAATGGTGCGTAATTTGGGGGACCATGACTTGTAGATGAAGAAAGGAATAAGTGGAAAAGTCACGTACATCGCGAAAGTTATACAGTTAAGACTGACATGTATTAGTCGAGCATTTTCCACTGACGTTTTATAAGATGAATCAACTTCAAGATGATGGCTAGTAACTGATCAGTGGGAATGCTGGAGGATGGTTGTTCCAATCCTTGTGGGATTCATTCAAGAGTACATTATATATCTACTGTTGTGTGAAAATTATTTGCTTCAAAACGGTCTCATATTCAAGTAATGTGCAGTTTAATGTTTCCAGGTTAGCGTGCCTGGTCAGTGATGGGGCATTAAACTGCACATTACTTGAATATGAGACCGTTCTGAAGCAAATGATTTTCACACAACAGTAGATATATAATGTACTCTTAAATGAATCCCACAAGGATTGGAACAATCATCCCTCAGCATTCCCACTGATTCCCACTGACTGGTTACTAGCCATCCCATTTAAATGGATATGTGTTGGCAGAGATACTGACCCCAAAAATATAATGATAGATTAGTAAATGTTAGGGCAGGTACAATGCGACAATAGCAAGACAATTGTAGCCATTTTATAGCCAAAAGAAAAATATATCATCTTGGTTGCTATGTACATCTTGAAATATGGGAATATATAAGAAGAGGGAAATATGTTGTGGGATGCAAATCAATAACGGAACTCATACTGGCAACATACGTTGAAATGTGTAATGCAAGATGGCGTTGAAGGTTGTATCATTACAGATATACTGCACAGGTGTATGCTATTCTTACAAGCTCTTCTTCAATTGCACGTGAAAGATGTGTTGTATGCTCACAGAGGGTATTAAAGCATCCAGTTAAAGTTGGTTTTGTTCCCCACCCAAGATTAGGTTAAATTGTAGGTATAACTCAAGTTATAGATAGATAGATAGATAGATAGATAGATAGATAGATAGATAGATAGATAGATAGAGGCAGATAGAATGATAAATACATAAGTAGATAAAAAAGATAGATGAATGAATATATAGATAGAAAGAAAGATAGAAAGATAAATAAAAAGATAGCAAGATGAATGTATAGGTAGACAGACAGATAGATAGACGGAGAGATAGATAGATAGACAGATGGATGGATAGATAGATAGATAGATAGAAGAGAGATAGATTGAGAGAGAGAAGAAAAGACTTATCACCATGAGATTAAAAATTTGGACTTTTGGAGTGCTCGTCAAAGAGGATTAGTATCTTCAGGCAATTTGATTGTGATATTGACTGTGTTTTTTTTTTTTTACTGTTTTAGACACATCAGACACATATTTAAAGGTAGAGATCAGTTAGCTTTCATGGGGTAATTGAGGGAAGAAAGTTGTGAGATGAGACAATGAGGTCCTAAGGGGAAACTGAGGAGCAGATTTTGGACATGCTTTCTGAATACAATGGAGATGATACTTCAAAAGACCTTGCTCCAGTTCCAAGCAGACTTTAGTTAAATCTGCTTTACGCCCTGAAGGTCACCCAACACAGATTGCCTGTTACATCCATGTCATGCTACAGCAAAGAATTGATGATTTGATACTACTGTGAACGCTTTAGTTTTCGCGTATTTCACGCTACTTCCTGGCTAGCACAAATTCTAAAACCCACAAAAACATTTTCACAATTTTCTCTGCTTTTGAATATTTTGACCACTGCGCAGCACTTATTCAAGAACCCTCTAATATGTTTTTGAGCCACTCAGCGAGAAAAATTAATCTCGTGAAAATATCAATGTTTACAGTATGAGAAATATCTGTTACATATATGTATCATATTGTATTGAGGTTTCAAAAGGAAAACTGGCGCATTAGGCACTACACAAAATGTCAATTGTTATTATTATTTTCCCTGCAATGTACTGAAGAAAATGTCAGAATACTTGGAAGGTTTTGCAAAAGCATGATAGCTCCTTTTAAGGGATGGTATAGTATCGGTTGAGGTGAGGATTCAGCTTTTAACTTACTTAGAAATACTTAGAAATCACCTTATAAAATGTAAAAGAGCATACAATTCAAAGAGAAATTCGAAGTGTATTTGATGAAAATCGGTTTTAAAATGGCTGAGATATCAACAAAAAAAATGAAGCGATTAGTGTTACTTTGTTTTGGAGAACTCGACCATTTCAAAACAAATTTTCACCAAAAAATATTTGAATTCCTCTTAGAATGGTGTGCTTTTTCATATTTCAAAAGATATTTCTCGTTATCTAAAAAAAAAGAAATCATCATAAAAAATTTGGAAACCTGAAGACCCATCTCAACTGAAACTGTATCATCCCTTTAACATGTTCACACATGATTCTTCATCGTGACACAGGGAAACACTTGTCATCACTGAGAGCTAAATGTGTAATGAAGGATGTCTCCATTAAAGGGGGGAAGTGGTGTTAACAGCAACTTGTCTTAGGTTGATAGAACTGTATCAAAATAGCACATCATGCCCCACTGTGTTCCAGATAAGACTTTGCAAATGATCTGCAAAAGAGTCTTCTTCACAGAGGCTTTCTCTTAAAAGAGAAAAAGAAAACAATCTTTTCCCTCAAGAATGATTCCCTCGTTGATCATGAACAAACAAGATAGTGAAAGCTTAGACTCCTGTAAGATGAAATGAATGTCTTTGCGTCTTTCCCTGCCTGATGTAAGTTTTTTATTCAAGTCAGATGAGTGGGGCATGTGGCAACATCCAGCCATTTTGTAAGACCCTCAAAAAGGCTGTTTTATTTTTCCCTAGCAAAGTCTAAGAAGGTGATAGGACTAAATGATTCAGATAGATGTGTTATAAACTCATCTGTCTAGAAGCCACCCAGCTGTGCAAGTATACTGATTGTTGAGAATTTTGTAAGCAAAATATATCAGCCTGTCATCTGTATAAACTGCTATCTTTCATTCTTGTTCTCATTGTCCAGTCACGACCTCTGACACGGTATCTGCCGATCACATCTGAAGACTTCGACCTACGAGCACACATAGAGACCGCCGGTCACAGCGTGGACACCTGCCCACACGTGAACGTGACGAAGAACACGTGCCGCGGCTACATGATCAAGATGGGCGGCCGCATCAAGACGTGGCGCAAGCGCTGGTTCGTCTTCTCCCGCACCAAGCGCTCCTTCCTCTACTACTCAAGCGACCGTGACGAGACACGGCCAAAGGGCGGGATGTATTTCCAGGCCATCCAGGACGTCTACTTTGACCACCTGCGACCCTACAAGAGCCCCAACCCTACACTGACCTTCTGCATCAAGACCAAAGAGAGGACTTACTTCCTTGTTGCCCCCTCCCCAGAGAGTATGCGCATATGGATGGACGTAATAGTGACTGGGGCAGAAGGCTACAACCAGTTCAAAACATGAGGCTCAACCCGAGTGATCCTCCTGCGAAACTGCTGTATCATGAGACTACTTATATCTAGCTGTGATCCCCTTCCTAACCTGTACTTGTGATTCAAACCACCACACAAGGTCAAGTGAGGTCATGACCTTGACTTAAGTTTATTCTAACTGGTACCAATGAGGCTTCCTCTGCTAAATAATTTGAGACAGTGCAGTGACGGAAATGCTGGATTTTGATATTGGACCCTCCCCGACATCTTGGTGAGATGGATATTAGAGTGTTAGAGGTCAATGAAGGTCAATGAGCTGACGAGTGTATTGCACGGACGGTCCAAAGTTTGCTGGCACCCTATTGCTTCTCAAGACTTACAACTCAGGGAAGTTTGAAGTATCGCTCCAAGCTGTGCAGCTCTGCTGGCGTAGGCACGCATCCTTGCATTGGAGTTCAGAAGCAGACAGGCAGTATCCCACAATGCTTTGCAGCAGGCATGCTTTGCAAAACAAAAACAAAAACAAAATCAGAAGTTGAGGCAGTATGCAAATTGAGTACATCTACAAAGAGAGTGTAGTGTGTGGAAATAGATAATCAGTATCCTATTTGATGTGCTGTGATAATGGAGCTATATAAGTCCCAGCTGATGCTGTAATGAGTGTTTCCCATCGTTACTGTTTCCTAGTGAGTGGAACAAGGTATCGGTCGATATCAGTCATTCAAAAGAATTGTGTCGCAACATTCATCTGTGGTTTGTGGCTGCTCAAAGAAGGCCTTTAAAAATCATCTTTGGGGCTATTTTTGGAATGATGACATCACCCATAAACTCAACACTGGGGGAATATCCAATTCATAGAAAACATTTCCATATCTTCCCACAGCAGTCCCTGAGACTGTCGCACTATGTTGACCCCCACCTCTCTCGCACAACATCAGGTAGAGTGGTTCTTTTTTGGATAATGGTGATACATGTTTCATGCAGAGCGCGTACCAGTCTAAGAAGTCCCAACATCCCAAAGTCCCAAAAAACAAGAGAAAAGATTTTTTTGTTAAATCCCTCAAAGTTACTTAAAACCTGAGTGAAATATTCTAAGATCACATGTCTCATCATGTTTAAAACTGGATGTATTTTAGGATGATGAACTCAAAGGTCAAAGGTCAAGCTCACAGTCAAAGTAGTCACACAGTGTCTCACACAAAAATCTGTTAAAGTTTGTTTAAGAGTGATCATCAAGTGTGATTAAACCTATCATTCAATAGAACTTTGATAGCAATATTTATTATCATACTTATCAAAGGTTTGTCTGTTCTACATACCTACTCTATATCAGTGTATAAAGTTGATGTGTTTAGAACTTCATGCATCAATCATATCATTGGGTATCCAAGCCTCTGTTCAGAACAAGAAGGCAGTAACAAAATCAGGAGTGAAGAATTAAAGCCATTCTTGTCCTGAACTGAGGCTGTGTGAAGTTGATTTAGTGCCTTGTTTGAAAGAGAATTCTCAAAATTGTTCTTGTTCACAAAATACTGCCAAAAATGCTTTTGTTATTAAAGAAGTGAATATCTGAAACACAATCATTTATAAATTCCACTTGTATCCCCATTTGAGCTTTTACAATATTATCATTATTTGCTTACTTAACTAGTACTGCTGTAGATTTGTATCCCATAGTCATTATTTGTGTATGTTTATTCCAAGCCAAAATACTTAAAGATGCTGTATTCTGAGCTAGAATGTATGTATGATTGTAAAGCAATTTATTTGTTATTTATTCCTACACCTGTCTGAAGATGACTTTGGTACTCGTGTGGTATTGTGAAAGGTTTACTTAATCATCGATGATATATTTTGATAAGAAAATACGTTTTACAGCTCTACCCAGTAACCACATTACCTTTTTATTACTTTGATATCAATACCAGTTATACAGTTTTATTCATTTTCACCCCATGTGCAAGTTGTATTTTAAATTTTGTTTTTGTTTTCATTTTTGCCAGCTGGTGCTCCCAATCAGTTATAAACTTCCCTGATGTTTTTGCAGACACTTTTTTAATCATTTCAAAGTTGAGTAACATCTTAATATTATATACTCACTTCAGACATTGTATTGTAACAGCCAGATTTCCCATTGTTCATAGAATTATGCATCATGTCCATTTAAAGGGAAATATCATTACATATCTTTGTCTTGTATCTTGGTAAGCACATCTGCTTGGTTTGCTGATGGCAAAAAAAAAAAAACAATAACCAAAATAGGAAAAATTCTAAATTTCAGGCCTTGACTTAGGGCACGTATCATTAAGTGTGAAATATGCAAAAAGAACAGAAGTCCACCTTGAGATGTTTGCTGCTTCCTCCTACAGGAGAACAAACGGTGTACAATTTTCCCCTCTAAAATTGTTTGTTGATCATCAGGTCGGTCACATGGTACCACAAGCGAAGTAACCGAGGACCGCTATGATTTAATTCTTTTTGTATTTGTAGGCAAACCTTGGAAATTGTCGGAGATGTGTATATACTGGAATAAGATTTGTGACTTTTCTGTACAAAATCAAGTTTTGGAATCAAGCCAAATTGTAACTTTGTCTTTTGTGTGTCTGTGTTTTTTTTTCTTTTCTGTTCTTTCTTTCTTCAGAGCAGGGAAATGTCATGTGTGTGCATTTCATGGATGAACTAATGACAAACTGACTTGTCTTTTGAGTTATTGTTATTGATCATTTCATATTGTTTTAGTAACATGAGATCTGAAACCTGAAATTTCATAACTGTTCATTGTGACATCAATATCTGCAAAATGCAAGCATTGCAATTACATTGAGCTCCATCCCTTCAAATTGCATACAGTGATTTTCTTTACATAATAAACAAGAAGTTATTACTTTTTCTGGGGGAGGGGCAAATTGGCAATAAAGACATAAGAACCACACAGAAGTTTCAGAGTCCCAATGCCATATTATTCAGACATGGTATATTGTTACATAATGAGTGTTAAAAGTGTGAATGTGCCTCTAATAAGGAGAATATCGTTTCAAGTTTGAAGGGCTACTATGTTTCAGGGTTGTCAGTTATTTGCCAAAAATTGAAATGATCTTGTCCAGTTTGGAGGAGACCAGGAAAGGCTTCACATTTCTCTGTGTTTTGAAACAATGAATATAAGCTCTACAAAGTGGTTTTGATTCATAATAGTTTCTGCAGCTCCAAAATCTTTCTGTGTGTGTTTTTTTTTTAATCTCAAGATATGATTTGTTCAGTTTTTATTCTTTTGAGATGACTTCTTCCAAGCTTTTGCTGTCCAGTATTTTTGGCAAAAAAATACTTGAAAAAAACAAATCATTTATATGAAACTAAATGACCAAAAGAGAGAATGCATTTAAGTAGTTATATGATCATTAATTACCATCATTCAGAAAGAAAATAATATAAAAAAACGAATAACGTAATTAATAATGACGTAATAAATAATGAATTGAATAATCAGTTTTTATCTCTTTTCTTCTCTTACCCATAGCTCTGATCACCAAAGAAAATCCATCACAAATAATGATACACAAAATAGGTCACAAGATTTAAAGTCCAAACGACACATTACTTGTGAACACACAAGTAATTGCAATGCAGAGTAGGTACAATTCAATTTTTACACAAATAAGATATCGGATAGATTGATTAAAGTAAATAGGACCATTTGAATTTCCAAATTTGCAACAGAAGGCATTATGGTGGGAACGTTAAATGTCTACACTACACTGATTGATGCCAATTAGCACATAATATCTTGAAACTAAATGCCCTTGACTCTAGATTAGCTAATCCCCCTATTAACCCCTATTGTGTTACCATAGACTTCCCATCGGACTGAGGTGCATTGCTACACCCTTGTGGGCTTGCTAAACTCTACAATGCTAAACTCTACAACCAGATCAAGTTTGGAGGGATTACTGAATGTGTGTGGCAAACTGAGTGTCTTGGCTTACAAAGGGTTGGGAAATGCAGCCAGCAGTTGGCGTCGGTACATCACATTATAAGAATGCAAACAAATTGACCAAGTGCAGTCTGTGACAGCGACGTCTTTCAGAAACAAAGTCCAGCAGGTTTATGGGTGACAGTGTCTTTTGTCGACATTAACGTGAAAAATTCAAAAGTGCTGTCATTTTAGAGGATGGCTAGGAAGAGATGCCGCATGTTCCTCAAAAAAAAAAAAAAAATCAGAGGCAATGCTAAATAATCATTAAAACCTTTATCATATGTTCCTTGAAATCTTGTCATCTTGTAGCTTAGCTTTTTGACTCTCAGTAAATTTTTTTTTTAAATAGCAGCTATTCTACAATGCTTTAGAGATTTACTATAAACATGGAGTGTGTGCACTGCACATGGACTAACGTAATCTTGTACTTAAACCCCCAAATTAGTAGTATGCTGTATTACAAGAAAAATGCCTTCAATACGTCTGTTATATCTCAGTTTTGTGGTGAATGCACTATTTTGCAAGTAAATACAGCAGAACACTTCTGCCTCTTTTGTCCATTTGGTCCTTGTCGCAGTTTTGACTGTAGTTTCTGTCTGTGTGAAATGTGCAAGGAGCTCCGAACGAGTCGTGTTAATTTGCCTGTGACCGATGTAAAACTCTGGATTACAGAGAGATATGAGAACTAGCCTATCTGCTTTCTTATGCAATGTATGTGGGATCATTATTTATATCTCCATGTCATATATAAGTGGCATGATTTTTTCCGTATTGTGGGACGGAATTAGCTTTGTATCCTGTATTTAATGATTTAATGTCTGTATTTATGAAATACATGTATAATTATGTTTATATCTGTATTGGTATGTGTGTATTCATTTTGGTTTCATATACTGCTATGTATAACATTTGTCTTGTGTTTAAAAGGGTCATATTGCATTTTATAAACTATTTTAGGTTTGTTCTTTTTTTCTAAATACACAAAAGATATAACGGAACAAGGTGCTTGATTACTTAGAAACTACATGTTGGGGGTTTGTTTTCTTCTCTTCTGTCTGTTTGTGGGTGGACTTTCGCTATTTCAAATGAATATTTTTACCCCCTGTTCAAAGCAAATCATATACAGTCAAACCTGTCTATAGCGGCCACCCAAGGGAAACGAAAAAGTGCCCGCTATAGACAGGTGGCCGCTATGTATAGACAGGTTCTTTAACATGCTTTTTCTCTCGGAGGGAATTGTTTTTAGCGTTCGTATATGACAAGTGGCCTTTATAGAAAGGTGGTTGCTAAGACAGGTTTGACTGTAGCAGCAAATTTTTGATGTGATATGGTCGTTTGTTTGTTTTGGTTTTTTTTATTCTCCGAGGGAGCAAGTGACATGATGCTTATGTACCTGGACAGCGAGCTTGTTCCATCAGGTGCTTACTACATTTATGCATGTTGTAATGGGGTTTAATGCTGGTACAGTGTATGTACCTCTGGTTGGATATTTTGGGTCCATCCCATAATGCAGTGCTTACATAGGGTTCATTGCACTTTCTGTGATCCCCCCCCCCCCCCCCCCCCTTCATTACTGCAAGGTGGTAACCTCTTTCATTGCCACGAGGCAACTTTACAACACACGATGCCGGTGGTCAGTGAAAGTTATGGGTCCAAGGGGGTTAAATTGTGCCAAATTAGTTTTAATAAGTCAGTGACTCTGGCAAGTGTACTATTGACTGTAATTATTTTTTTTTCCATGTGCACTCATGTAAGACTTGAACTTTGAGTGTATAAGAACAAGCTGCATTTTGACAGAGTATTGTATGAACTTTTTTTTTTCATGTAATGTAAAAATTCATCAAGGGGCGATTATTTACAATCATTTAGGTTATCTGTCTTTTGACGTATAGTGGAATGTACTATTGACTTTAGAGAGGCTCTAACTCAGAGATTTAACTTCCATAACATCAATGGGGAGGGCATTTTGTCATAAATATGATGTTTATCGACGATGAGATTTGTTCATTTGTGTCATCATGATTTGTTTTGGAGTGAAATTTGACTCACTGCCTATCACAAATAAAGAGCAAATAATGTTGGTATACATACATTCACTGTGGTATGTGCATTTCTTCCGTTGGAAGGGGAAATCCAGTCCAAATATGAGTTAGTCTGATATAAAAAAAAAAAAAAGAGAGTAAAATCTTAAAGAGTTCACCGGTAAAAATTTGACTGAAATTTGATGAAAAATACGGAAGTTATGATATTTTGAAGTTTTGTTAATTTCTGCAAAACAGTTCTTGTACAGTGGATGTGAATATGCAAATGAGAGAGGTAACCATGTCATAACAACATCGATTTTCCATTGACCATGTGCAAAAAAAAAAAAAAAAAAAAAAAAAAAATGACATAAAATCAATGTTTCTGTCTTTTTCTGAAACATGATGTCATTCCTGGTTGAACAACTTCAGAAGAGTGATCAGTTAGATAAACCTGTACAAGAATTTAAGCCTCTGGCATAATTGCATTGGAATGAAAAACTGGACTGGAAATTTCACAATTTACGTACAAACTATATGGTAAGTTGTGAGGGGATGACATGCTCAATTTGCCATTTGCATATTCATATTGACCGTTCAGGAACTGTTTCCCAAAAATATAGCGAAACTTCAAAATGTCTGAACTTATTTTTCATCCGATTTCGATCAAAATTATACCGTTGGAATTCATATTTTACTCTTTATCAGACTAACTTATATTTGGACTGGATTTTCCCTTTAAATTTTACAGTTCAGAAGTGTTTCATGGTGGATTTTAACATTAGACATTAGACATTTTAACAAAATAGCAAAACAGAAAGGCTTTATTTTTTTTATCTTGGCCCAAATTCACAATGGAAGTTAGTCTCAAATCCATGGTTCAAATGGAGTTAAACAAGCACAAAAAAAGGCGTAACTTGTACATGCCGCGTCAGTATTTGTTCAGTATTGGATATTTGTTGATATGCGCAACATCTGATGCACATCAAGCCAGTTGAAATGTACGTAAACCGTGGACTAGAAGACTTCAACTACCGTTGTGAACTCCATCTGTTACACTGTATATCTTGAAATGTTCAAAGTGCAGCATGTGCGTGGAATGTTCCAGAATGATAAATAATACCCGATGTCAATTTGAGATTCTGATGTCCACAATGTCCAGTCAACCATGTCGACAAAGACTGTGTACAAGTGTATCAGAATACATGGACTTAAAAGGACAAAGTCATAAACACACACACTTATACATGGAGTATATATGTACATGTATACATATTATATATACATGTATATATATATATATATATATACACACACACACACACACACACACACACACACACATATATATCAATATGTATGTATGTATGTGCATTTATGTGTACAGAAAGTGACAAAGAGAGAAAGACAGGGATAAATATGTGAAATATTCCCCCCATCTCTCACACCATACATTATCTGGCTGAATGACTAAAACTTCATTAAAAAATGGTACCTGTAACAGACACAAACAATTTTTAGTTGATACAGATTTTTACTATTCTCATTGTTTTTTCCCAGAAACACACAAAGACAGACAAAAGCTAAATAGTCACTGCAGTTTGTTCTTTGACATTTGCAAAGCATTTATTTGAATACTAGTAAGTATGTACTCTTCGGAACAACATGTTCGAGAGTTCTTTTTCACCAGGCAACATTTCTCCCCCTTTTTTTTTTCTGTTTTGTCTTTCTTTCTTTCTTTCTTTCTTTCTTTTTTTTTGAGTAAGTGAAAAATTAACTCTGCTGAAAACACATATCTCAACAGTGGCAGTACACACTGGCAATTTAAAAAAAGAAATGCATTTGGTGATAGTGTTTCTAGCAACTATAGAAACTATGATGACAAATCTAAAATTAGAAAGGTGCTTAACTTTGACTGAAATGAACTGACAGTACATTGAACGACTTCTGACAATGTCCAAATTTTGCACATTTCCAGCATCAGTACATCATCACGATTTCCTCTGTGTTAATTGCTTACATATAAAGCTCCAAGAATTCTTTCCACTGACTAAGCAGCACACACATACATAGATTGAATTACAAACAAGAACAATTTCAGTTTGTTTCTTTAAAACAAAAAATAATAAGAATGTAAGTAAGGCTAGGGCAAGAAAAGTGCTTTAGGTTCAGCTACTGCCTAGTAACAAATTATTTTCCTGAGCACAAATGAAATCATGTACAGTGCACTCTCGTTATAACGAAATGCTCGGGACCGGCAGTTTTCTTTCATTATAACGAAATTTCGTTATAACCGAACAGATGCATATAACGAAAACAAGGACGCCAAGCATATGATATTTTGTTTGTTGAATACTCGTCATACACTGGAAAGCTATGTGAACAATAAAACAAATAGTTCTTCAATTTCAGATTATTGTATTAAATTTATTAATAACGCAAGTTCCCCTCAGAAACTGTGCGTGACACACCAAGCAAACACACAGTGATGTGACGCGTTCGCCCATGCAGAGACGCTATAAATGCTTGTTCCGCTACGTATTTTCGAAATCGATCCTCAGTTCATTATAACGGAGCACATTTCTTTTGTTTTTCTTTGTCAATGGCGCTCGGAAAAGACTTCGTTATAACGAAAATTTCACTATAACGGTGTTCGTTCTAAGCGAATTTTGTACCATAGACTTTAATGGCGATAATTTTGGGACCAGAAGTTTTACTTCGTTACAACGAAATTTCGTTATAACCGTGTTCGTTGTAACGGGAGTGCACTGTAGTCTACTATCTGGAACAAATATGGTCATTTTCTCTCAAAATAATGCAACAAAAAAAAAACTACAGGAACTTGAAGCAAGGAATGACCTAATCTTTGCTCCACAGAATATTTAACTGCAGAAAGAGCAGACGGAATAACAACATTTTGTGATTTGAAACCATCTACTCCTTCAAAAACCATTTCCTTTGTGTTTGAAAACCTTTTCGTAAAACAAAATACATCTGAAGTTGAAATAAATAAATAAAGCTTTACATTTACATTTACATTTACATTTACATTTACATTTATTCACTGTGCATGCAAACACAGCATTCTTTTTTCATTATAATTATCAAAATTATTATCAAATCTTTGGCAATTTCCTAATCTGCCAGGGCAGTGAAAAAAACAAAAAGAAAATCAACTTAGTGAGCGAGAGACAAGAGTCTTCACCACCCACGTACAATGTATATCAGGCGTTTTTCGTGTGTTTGATCACTTCACTTGGATTTCTTTATACTATTTACCTGAGAAGTGAAGTGTGTTCTTTTTCATGCACAGGATATACTGTACGAGCTGAAATTTTCGCGTACAGATATTTTCATGAATTGCTACATGGAGGACATTTTCACGTGTCGTTAATTTCGCGGTTGCGAGGGTCTAACTGAACTTAGCTATTCTCGCATTGTTATTTTCGCGTGATGTTATTTTTGCTGCTCTAAGGCGATTCGCGAAATTCGTGAAAATAAAACCACCGCGAAAATTTCAGCTCGTACACTAGTTCTCCTAACCATGGGGCCAGCAGTTTGAAGTCTCCTCCGAAAGACTTGCCAACAAGGATAAACTGCCTTGCGAAAGGGCACCACTGCCAGGATGGGATTTGAACCTCAAACTTGCATGGAAGCCTGCTGTCTCATCCACATGGTTCTAACTGCTCAGCCATGACAGCTCTTGAAGCATTCAAAATACATGTATGTACATAGCACAATGTCTCTACAACAGCTGCTTAACCCATTGAGGATGGACCGATTTTGCTACAACACACATTTCCCATAGACACCTGCCCGAGTATACTTGGGATTCATCCTCAACGGGTTAACAGCACCTTGATGAATCTTAGAGTCATTATGATTGAGAACATTATCGTTGCTAGGGAGACGAGACCTTGTATCTCAAATTTTGACGAAAATCACTTTTCGGAACGATTGTCAGATATAGTAATCAGTTAAGTGATGTCCTGTCCAAATCCTAGCTGCCTTACCCCAAAAATGAAGCCACCACAACATGTCAAAGGAAAGGTGATCCCATTTCTTATAGTGCCTTGGCTGCCAAGTTGAAGTTTTTTTCGCCCTCCTGAACATTTGATATTTTTGAGGTATAAGGTCTTGTCACCTCAACAGTGATATATATCATGGAAAAAAAAATAGATGCCCCAATCATCCATTCTTCATGCTGCAGTAATGATAATAAAGACAGTGAATAAATCTACGTCCTGCCTTTCGATTATCAGAGCATTAATACAGGTAAATCATATGAGTGTATTCTGAAGAAAGTGAACTGCTAAATTACACCATTTTCTTTTTTCTGGAATATCCATGAAGATAAACATTTTTATATACTTGAGTAAGAACTGATTCACCTGCACAATTTGCCAACATTATTATCACAGTGGTACAGCATGATACAGTACAGCTCAATGAGTTGGATGACGCATGTCTGTAGCCATATTCACACTGGTACCTTATCACTAATAAAAGTAGTCATCAAGGATATGCAAATTAGCTCTAAACTGCAAGTCACAAAGTGATTATCAACAGTAAGACTCCTAGCTAGCTAAGGGTGTACTGTATGAGATGATAGAATCTAAGTGTAGCAAGCTATTTGCAATGACCCCCATTTTGTGCATAGAAGGCATCTACTCAAAACCTCCCTGGTAATAGCGCAGCAACAGTTCCAGGCATTCAATTACCAGAAGTAATCCAGTGCTTACACGATTCAAGCATCATCATAAGCTCACTGTTAACAGCATTCACATGGGTCCATAAAGTATGGCACCCTACAAGAGGTGCCTAATTACCCAGTATCAATGCAGGGGGGGGGGGGGAATCAATTTAAAATCTTTCACTGCAAAATCCTTCACCTTTACCACATTTGTACTGGAAATAGTAGCTTTCAATGTCAGACGAAAATTTTAGACAGATTTTTCTCACTTCCTGAGATGTAAGCTCAATTCTCACCAAATCTGATATCATAATGTTACTCCTGATAAATCTTATCCTAATTTGGAAAGCTGGCAAATGAGAGAGGCTGATTCTCCCCATAAAACGCTGAGAATTTTTTTTTTTTTAATTATTGCGCATAATGCCCAACACTTTGAAAAAATCTTTTTGGCTGACACATTAAGTTTGAATGGTGCTTTGAACCTCACTTGGTCTTCTTGAGCGAGAAAAAGACAGTTGTCTTTCGTGGCGATGATTCAAGTCCTGATTTTACCGATGTCGTACTAGCACCCTTCACCTCTGGAATGAAAGGTTTACCTGTGTTCACATTTCTTTCAGTGGCTCTCCACGAATCCATCACTGATTGACCAGCAGCACGTGGGATTGGCGACACTGGACTTTGGAGTGACAGACGTACCTTGAGGGGAGACCCAGACTTCTTCCAACTATCTGCCACCCGTCGCCCTCCCTTCAGAATGTGCTCAGTGCCCTGGCCATGTGAGGACTTGTACCATTCCCTACTTGTTCCCGACGGACCAGAAGCACGTGGGGATGGCAACGCTGGACTTCGGAATGGCATACGTATCTTGAGAGGTGACCCAGACTTCTTCAAGCTGCCTGCCTTCAGAATTTGCTCAGTGCCCCTGTTTCCTGATACCTTAGGCAGAGTGGCAGTACATGTACCACTATTTGGCAAGTTGGAATGATCCTCATTCTTCCTCTTGGGCGGCCGCCCTCTCTTACGCTTGGGCATCCCAGGTACCTCTCCAATATCGGGGGTTGCCTTCATTTTCAATTTGGTGTCTGATACCAAAGTATTATTTGATTGGCTAGGGTTTGTAGGTCCATGCAAGTCAGAAGGGTCATCACCACTTTCCCTCCGACGTTTCGGTGGGCGACCCCTACCGCGCTTTTGTGCTTCTATGTGAGGTGGAATGTCTGCCGCACCTGTGCCCGACTTGACTACATGGATTACTAAAGGAGATTTTGGAAGACCTAGGGAAGCACCTTCCTCTGCTGGTAGACTTGTGTCATAAGCTGGATCTTTCTCACCCATTCTGGCCTTCTTCGGTGGACGTCCTCTCTTTCGTGCCTGCACTGCAGCCGCAGCAATGTTCTTTGACTGTGAGACGGGATAAGACTGGTGCGCACATTCACCCTCCGTACTTGGTGATCCAGAAACACCGGCTTGCTGCTTCTTCGGAGGTCGGCCTCTTTTACGTTTCTGCGGCTCACCACTGCTGGCACTACTGGAACTCAAACCACCAAAAGAAGGGTTGTTGTGCTTTTCTGCTTTCACCTGGATAGCACATCCATCAGCTCCACAAACTTTGTTTGCAAGTACCTCTTCACCTGGTTCCTTTGTCACAACTTTATCTGGTTTGGAGTTTGATCTTTCATCAATTTGCTGATTCCCTCTCACTTGACTCATGCCCTCTGCTATGGTTGATTCTTGCAAGGATGAAGTTGCCACTTCAGGTTCACCTTCAGAGTCCTGCTTCTTCCTCTGTTGATCTTTCTTTCGTGGTCGGCCTCTTTTACGCTTTAGGGGCTCGCCACTGTTAGCATCACTCAAACTCAAACCATCATCAGAAGGATTGTCATGCTTTTCTGATTCCAACTGGATAGCACATTCATCAGCACCATCGACTTTGTTTGCAAGCACATCTTTACCAGTCTTCTTTGTTAAACCTTTATCATGTTCAGTGTTTGAACTTTTACTAATTTGCTGATGCCCTTCCACATGACTCTTGCCCTCTGCTGTGGTTGATTTCTGAAAGGATGAAGTTGCCACTTGAGGTTCACCTTCAGAGTCCTGCTTCTTCCTCTGTTGATCCTTCTTTCGAGGGCGGCCTCTTTTACGCTTTAGGGGCTCGCCACTGTTAGCATCACTCAAACTCAAACCATCATCAGAAGGATTGTCATGCTTTTCTGCTTCCGACTGGATAGCACATTCATCAGCACCATCGACTTTGTTCACAAGCACATCTTTACCTGTCTTCTTTGTCAAACCTTCATCGTGTACTGTGTTTGAACTTTCACTAATTTGCTGATGTCCTTCCACTTGACTTATTCCCTCTTCGGTGCTTCTTTTCCCAAAGGATGAAGGTGCCAGTTTTAGCTGACTCTCACAGTCCTGCACTTTCCCCCTCTGCTGATCCTTCTTTCTAGGTCGGCCTCTTTTACGCTTTAGGGGCTCGCCACTGCTGGCATCACTCGAACTCAAACCACCAGAAGAACAATTGTCATGCTTTTCGACTCCACCAACTTTGTTTGTCTCGTTTGTCACAACTTCATCTGGTCTGGTGTTTGAACTTTCATCAACTTGCTGACACCCTTCCACTTGACTCATGCCCTCTCCTGCAGGTGATTCCTGAAGGGATGAAGGTGCTACTTCTGTTTGACGCTTAGATTCCTGCAGCTTCCTCCACTGTTGATCCTTTCTCTCAAGAGCCTTCACTGACCATGGCAAAACAATGAATTTCTCTAAACCACTAGCTATATTCTTTGACCTCGCATTATCATCATCAGACTGCTTAGCTCTGGAGTTAATCACATCTGCTTTGGTTGGACTTAAAACACGACTGGAACAGAACTTATCGGGAGTAGATGTGTGCGATTCTAGGGAAGCACCGCTGGTTCTTGCTGGTGACGATATCTTTTGTGCCAAGGAATTAGTGTCCACAACACTGCTTGGCAAGTCTCCCTCTGGGGTATTTTGCTTTGAGAGTGGACTCTTTGTCAAAAAGTGATCTTCACATGCAGCCAGGCTAAGGATATTGGCGTCTGTAGGAAATGACTTCCCTGAAGCTGGGTCTTCTAATGGATACTCTGTTTCTTTTGGACACTCTTTTTCTTTTGGACACTCTTTTTCTTTTGGACACTCTTCTTCAGATGGACACTCTGAGTGGGTTTTGTAGTATGTGTGATCCATAGGTAAAGCAGCCAACGATAAACTTGGTTCTGATGCAGTGACTCCAACATTGGCCTCGACATCATGGGCTTGTGAAGACTCAGTGCATGCACTGCTTGCTGGTATTGGCATTAATGATCTCTCCAATGGCGTCCCGGCACGTTCAGGGGAAGAATCAGTCATCAAAATGGCCGTGTCCACAATAGAATCCTCAGTGGCCAGTGCTGCTACTCGTTCCTGCAACGCCTGACCTGCAGTGTCTTGCTGATAATCTCCTCCTGTTGATGTGTCATCCTCCATGGGCAGAGTATCCATAGGGACTACATCATCTTCCAATGAATATGTCGCAGGAGTCACATCAACTGAGCTATCCATATCTGTACTCGATTGCAATGTCACCATGTCTGCATCTTTCTGAGAATTGTCATCTGATGGTACTGTTGTGTCTGTTTCTGCTCCTTCCACCATAAGTTCCTCTGTCTGGGACATCTCAGTCATAACTTCTTCAGTAATGGGCAGGGCAGCATTCAACTCAGACCTGCTCACACATGGGTCAGAGGTCGTTGTGTCCATTTCTGCTCCTTCCACCATAAGTTTCTCAGTCTGGGGTATCTCTGTCATAACTTCTCCAGTAGGGGGCAGGGCAGCATTTAACTCAGATCTGCTCACACATGGGTCAGAGGTTCTTGTGTCCATTTCTGCTTCTTCCACCATAAGTTTCTCAGTCTGGAGTATCTCTGTCATAAGTTCTCCAGTTGGGGGCAGGGCAGCATTTAACTCAGATCTGCTCATGCATGGGTCAGAGGTGGTGGATGCATCTTGCGAAGCAATAGGCAGTTCTATGCATGTCTGTGACTTGGAAACAATCACACCAGGAGTATTCACTACGGATGATATTGGAGCCTGATCATTACATGATGTGCTTGTCGCTGTGTTAGCTGCAGCAGAATGGCTACAACTGGACAGGCTGTCCTGCATGTCAATATCAGGTGATGGGCAAAGTGGAGAAACAATACTGGGCTGTTGAACAACAGGTGTTGGGGCAGCAGATTGAACTTGCATCACATCAATCAAACTGTCTCCAAGGTTTCCATCACCAGCAGTGGCTTCTTGTTGAGCAGGTAGTGAAAAATCACTCTCTGTCTGTTCAGCTGCTATGGGGCTTGATGCAACAAATGTGTTTGGAGGCTTTGGTGGAGATGTTGAAAATGGCTGACTGACGTCACCAGGGACTGGTATGGCCTCACTCTGCAAATGGGTACCATTGTCTGATGGAACAGGTTCCTGGAGAATGGGGACAATGTTGGTTGGCACCTCTGGAGCTTTAACCGTGATGACGCCTCCTGGCAAAGCCGAGGCCGGAATGACTATGTTGGAATTGGGGCCCAGATGCGAGAGGTTGATCCTCAAGAGTTGGCCAGCTGGCTCGCCGAGGACTCCTCCACTAAACATGCTGATGATGGGTGCAGCCGGCTGCATGACTGGGGTCACATGCTGAATGATATTGGGTGCCATGAATGGCTGAAGTGGTGGGGCAACCGTGGGCACCATGTTCTGGACACCCACACTCCCAGTCAACGGTAAGCCACCTGCTGCCAAACACTGACCAGGCTGAAATAAACTGCCCGCTGGCAAGACAGGACCTAATTGGCTACAGGATGCAAAGGTTTGCCTTGAAGGAATTAGGTCAAGAATGTTACAGCTTTGGGGCACTCCACCAACATTGCCAATGACAGGGGAAGGGACTGTCACGACAGGGATTTGGGGTGGCTCTTTTAACTGACTTGCATTTGGATGATTCCTCTCTGATAGTTCCACACCTTGCACAGAGCTGTCACTTCCAGAGGACACTTGCACTACTTGCTCACAGTCCAGCCCAGATGGTTCTTGATCCAAAAGGGACTTTGGCGTATCCATTTGAGGCAAGCTGCTATCAATCTCATCAGGACAACTTGCTGAAATTGCTGACATTGCTGGATCACTCTGTGTGTCAGCAAGAGCCACGCCTGCTGCACTGGCAACCTCGTTGGTTCCATCATCTTCCAGCATCATGGGTTCGGAGTAGTCATCATCATGTCCCCCAAGTTCTTTCTGTCCCCCAAGTTCTTCCTGAGTGGCGCGATCTTGACCAGCTTGTGCAGCTGTTACCTGTGGCTCTCCATCTCCAGTGGGCCCACTGCCATTCGAACAAGCATAAGAGTCCTTGTCCGTGACGCAAACATCCACTGCCGTGTATCCATGATTTTTGACTGCATCACTGCTTTCAGCTGCACCAGTATCTCCTGACTCAGTTTGGCCAGAAACAACATGCCCTTGTGTAGCACAGATATTATCATCATCATCATCATCATCTACGGCATCTTCTTCCTGATGATCCTCACCAGAGTGTGCAGTCTCCGTCCTGGCTTGGTCAGCGGCCCCTTCGTCAGAGTTCCTCTTCTCCGCGGGTTCATCAAGCTTCTCACGAGGCATCAAGTCAAGGAGGTCTTCAGGTATGCACAGAGGATTCAGCATCAGGGCCTCCAAGGATTCATCAAACTTGCCTCGCCAGCTTGTGGACCCTTGCGGGCTACTTGCTCCATCTTCAGGCATCCCAGCTCCTGCACCATCTCCTGCTCCAGTCTGACTAGTGCCTGGCTGATCTTCTTGAGAGATGCTGGCGTTCGGCAGCAAGTCGCCCCCTTCAGCAAGTAAGCGAGTGGCCTCTGAGGAAGCAATGTCCACAAAGTACTCGCCCTTGAATGGGGCTCGGCCCTTGAAGGCCTTCTTGCAGAGGGTGGTGTACTGTGAGCGGAGGAAGGTCATCTGGTTCTTGATCTCACTCTCCTTCAGCTTTTCAATCAGGTGCTGGAAGCAATCCAGGACTATCTGGGATTCTAGCATGCAGGAGAGCAAGACAAGAAGGAAAAGTTAGACAAGTAATTATGGAGGATAACAATATTTTTTTTCATTCAGCTTATTCAAGAATTGCTAAAAGCAGTCAATAACTACAGTGTATTTAGGTTTCTTGTTCGAAGAAAAACAGGGCATGACAAAGATGAGCAGTAACGTAAAAGAGACATTTCTTTTAATTCAACTTATCTGGACATGCTAGCAGCAATCTGAAGGTGCCTGGGACACAAGCATGCCCCCTCTCCCCTTCCCCCCTCCCCCCCCCCCCCCCCCCTCAAAAAAAAAAAAAAAAAATGAGGACTGAGAGATACAAATTAGGGATGAGGAGGAACTTCCTTTTCATTTTTTCTCTTGAAGAAGTGTCCTCAATTGCCCTCTCTTAGTTTTTTTTTTTTGTTTTACAAAAGTATTTTACAAAATTCACATGAGAATTTATGACAAACCTGATTTTTCACGAAAAATTTAGCATATCCCACCACATTCTACATACATTTGTATTGTGCTTATTTTGGGTTGAAGTTCGCCAAATGATATTGTATCATGTGTCTACATGATGATTTTTTTTTTCTGTTTCTACTTTAGAAAAAAATAAAGAAATGAAAATAATGCAAAAAGCAAAACAAAAAACAAAAAAATTGAATAGGACAAAGAATTCTGAAGAATGTAAAAGAATAAACCAGTCTTGAAAGTGACAAGCTATCCCCACATTCCAGTCAGCTGCAGTCAAATTTGATTATGTCAAGCAGCTAAAGAGCAATACAGATGATGGAACTGCAGTTGTCATAAATGTCTAAAGTTCCCAAACAGTTCACTGCTAGTTCTACATTTTGTTATCAAGTTGCAAAATTTTGACACTAACTGTGCTCAATAATTGGGAGCCAATAAAACAAGGAAGGACTGGGGTGGTGTTCAGAGCAAAGTGATCAAGTATTCAAGGAAAAATTGTATCCAATGTCAACACCAGAACCTATTACATGCTATTGGACAGTTAGATCAAACATTAACGTGGTAGTACCTTGTAATTGTACGCTTAGATTAAAGAGATAAATTTAGCATTAAAAAGAAGACAAAGATGATTCACATTTGCCATTTATGCTTAATAAATATCTGGCATATATGTAGAGTAAGAATGGATCTGTTGTGGAGCTAAATTTGGCAAAGCCGCGCGAAGATAACTGCTTACCGAGCGGTGTGAGTCGAGGGGGCTCCTTGCCCCTGATGAGTGCTGCAAGGTACTGGTGGATCCTAGCTGGTTTGAAGTCGTCCATCTTCAGGCTGCCTGGTTGTGTCGTCTTCTCCATACCGGCCATCATGATCGCCTGCAGAAAAGAAATGCAGAATACTGCAATCATACAGAGATTGGTTTGAACACATTTTTAAAAGGGTGTGTACAGTTCTGGTTGAGGTGAGGATTTAGCTTTTTAACGTTTTGCGAGATATTCAGAAACCACTCTATAAGATGTCAAAGAGCATGCAATTCTAAGGGGTATCAAAAGTTTATTTGATGAAAATCGGTTTTCAAATGGCTGAAATATCCAAAAACAAGGTAAAACAAAGAGATCCTAATAAAAGGTGTGGCCTGTTGACTTTCTTTATTTTTACTTTTTTGGATATCTCAGCCATATGAAAACCTATTTTCATCAAATAAATGTTGAATCCTTCTTAAAATTACATGCTAGATATTTCATGAGGTTTCTCCTTATCTCACTTAGGAATGTTATAAACATGAGTCCCCACTTCAACCAGTACTGTACAGTCCCTTTAAAATCAAATGAAGCGTTTTTACTCATCTCAGAAATCAAAACTCTTGCAACATAGATTAACATAATGAATACAGCCACCTTGAATAACTGTAGGAGATGAACATTACATGTACACCAAAGTCAGAACGGACTTGGGCTAATACTGTTTCACAATCTACACATTTCCATGGAATAAAAGATTATGTAGTGCAAATCAAACTACGAAATTACTATAAAACAAGGAATGTTCACATGCATTTCAATTTCGCGAATTTCACGGGAGCCAAGATTCGCAAAATTAAAATGCATTTGAAAGTTCCTGTTTACACTATAGGCACTGAATGTCAGAGGCACTTCGCTAAAATTTCATGCCATTCAAAAGGATGTTGGCTCCAATTTGCGAAAATATCATGTTTTACTGTAATCCAATCACCAAATTTGTTTCTCCCAACAACAGAGTTTACACTGATTTAAATATAACATGGACTGGCCTCATGGAGGATATGAAATTTATTGCCTGTACTAGAATTGTATTGCCCAAGTCAAAGACAAGGGCACTACAATTCTGGTAACATTAATTGATGTCATGTCCGTGGAAAGTAGCCAGTCCATATCATTACTACCCATTTCAGGCATCTTGAGTAGTAACATAAATTGTTACAAGGTAAACTTTATATAACTTCACAAGAACATCTATCTACTCAGCCCCAGCTCGAGCTCTACACCACTGCGCTAAATCCATACCATGCATGCAGACTTGCACAGCTCAGGTATATGGTGCGCATAACAGGCAGCTCACACAGTTGCAGCAATGGTCCTTTATTTTTACATGTTCACTTATGGGAATCAGCCCTCTGTCGCAAAACTCAGGCATGCGATGCGGGTAACAGCCAGCACACACAGTCACACACATGCTTACACACAGCAGAGCGATCGTCCTCTATTTTTGCGTGTTAACGTATGGGAATTTGTCCTCTGTCGAAAAACTCTCAACAGCAAATTTTCATCACCGTGTGCTCAAGAGCCCGGATACTATATTTCCCTCTGTTTTTTTCAACACGCAAATCCGATAACCGTTTGTAAAAGAGGGGGACCATTTACCCCACTTTTTCATGCTGGTGCTTCAAATGAGGAATATACAATTTCGTAGAACTACAGCTCAGATGTCTGATATGGGTAATTATCACATTTATCCCCCCACCCTATTTCTTCTTTTTGCCTAACCCTTTCTGCGTTTTGAGTGTCTATTGGCATAGAAAATCTAATAGTGTTGTACACTCTCCCAAAAGACCATAGCACAGACAGGGCTAAAGGAGCCTCATACAACTTACCTTGCTCATGCTGACGAGGCAGTTTTTATCAAAGTCTCCGAAGTCACGAAGGAGATCATTCCAGATCTAAAGAAACAAGCAAAACCCAAACTCAGCAAACACAATAACACTGACGGTGACACGACATTTGCTCCTGCAACAATTTCTCCAAGGACTTGGGGTTAGGGTTAGCATTGTGATAGGGTTTTAGGTTTAGTTTGATGTGTGGATTATGATTAGGTTTAGGTTTATGCTAGTGGGTATAATATATGTTTGGCTTTAGCGTGCAGATATTTCTTGGGAGCAATTGTCGCAGCAGCATATGTCATGGAACCAACACTGACACCACCTGACTACTTCATGAGGTTATCACACAAAGAAACATCCCTAATCATTTATCAGATATTCTTCAAATTTGTATTCTCAACACCACTTTCATCTCTGCAAAGAAATGGAGGTATTGAGTGTGTCTTCCATGCACCAGCTCTTGCTGGCCTCTGCTTGTATGGATTTCAAATATGATCAATAATGGTTTGAAGAAAATTTTACTCAAAAAAAGAAAAATACTGATACACAAACAACAAAAAAAAATAATTATTGACTGAATACAAATGCAGATCACACAAAAATAGATGCCCTGTGACTACTGTATAGGCTACATACTTAGCAAGTCAAAATCCTATCAAGATCACATCAAGGGGTTCCTAAAGAGGAGCTGTCTTGGTTATGTGGATACAGAGCGATAAGATGATACTCCTGAAACTTCTGACTTTTTGTTTCTATAAAACTTTAGCTCATTTTATGTTAATTTTTTAAAACATTTTTTGACAACAAAGAAACACTGAGACTCTCCTCTGTAAACAATTCCTTTATGTGGATTCACAATCATCACACTTTCCTTGGCTTCCTTCATACAATAGGGTTTTAGTTCTTCACTAGTGATACCAGATCAAATTGCACAGAAATGTGTATTACTGTATACCACGATTACAGGGTCATCACCAGCCAGTCCTGACTTGACCTGATAATCAAGATTCTACTGTACTTATACAGTTTGGCTACAATGACATTTCAATATAACACAAGAAAACAGCCGGTCCCAAAGCCTTTGTGACAGCAAGAGATGCCTGTGTATGCTAAAAGGGTCTGGTTTGTCCATAACTCACCTCAATGGGGGAACGCTTCCTCATTTTCTCTATCTTTGCATCTGCAGGGCACGGGAGAAAATAAGCACACCAACAAAGACACTCAGTAAATCAAATGTTCATGTTCTACAGTGCACTCCCATTAAAATGAACACAGTTAAAATGAAATTCTCGTTACAACAAAGTAAAAATAAAGGTCACAAAAGTACCACCTAAACATCATTTCTCTTCAGCTACAACAAAATTTTGATATCACGAAAGAAAACAACCTGTCTCAAGGACTTTGTTACAATGAAAGGAATAGAAAAATGTCCCAGCAATCACAGAGGTATCATAGATATCTTTTTGCCACATCATTACTGCAAAACAAATGCAATGCTAAGCAATGACTTCATTTGAGTTTCCTCACTCATGTAAAATTTCTGTGTTTTTGCAATGCAATCGATATTCAACAGAATCTGATGGAGCATTCATATCTTTTCACAGTATTTATGCTTCGCTTAAATGCTGATTGGCTTCCCCATTCATAGTCCCACACATTGATATCTACATTGGGGAAGAGGTATGATTTAGGAACATGACTGGAAGTTTACTTAATGTGTTTTGACCATTAACAATTTGTCTGTGCACAATATCAAAGGCCTATGAAGGGCATTGTCTCGAGAGGAATTAAAGGTACTAGCCCACATTTGCAAACCCACGAAAATCAAAACTGCATAAAACAGGTCCAATATGACTTCAAGTACAAGTTATAACAGAAACATACCTCACCTGTTGCTCTTTGTCTATACCATTCGATAAAAGAGAGAAAATCATTGTTTTAAAATCAATTTTCAAACCGGGTCAACCCGACCCAAAATCGAATTACGAGCGCGGGCTAGCTACGTACTAACTGCGACCAGCCCCAACGTGCAGCGTTGGGGCTGTGCCGTTTTCGCATTCAGATCGAGGAGTTGTACAAAACGGGTGCCGTTTCGGCGCTATATTTCCTTAATTTTTCAACAAAAACTACTAGGAATACTTACATGGGTCGACTAAACCTAAACGATTAATTTCGGCGACTGTTTGATGCATTTCATTGCTTATGATGCAGAAAATGTTGTCTTATAACGCGAATATCTTCAGCTCACCGATGCTCACTGAAACTCACAATCACTTGCACAGGCGCACAGCATGCATGCAGTGCAGTGCATTGAGAGCATGCGTAATGCGTACTAATGGATATAGCAGCAAGTCTCTCCACTGTTGCACTAGGGCAGGCCGCTTATTACTCCTAAAAAATGTAGAAAATTTTGCAGTTTCTAGATAAATGGGTGAGAAAAACCAAGTCGAAAAGGTAATGTATTAATTGTCACTGTGTTTATGATAGAAATTTAGCCGTGCTTTATTTGTGAAGTCGCCGTGAATGTGGCAGTGATTTTTGCTCCCGCTCAGCTGTGAGGTAGCCGCCAGGACCGCACCTTGCGGCGCGGTCTCCGGGGCTAGCTACTAGTACGTACATGTAACTTACACATGTATCGCATGCAAGTAGTACGTATGTGGACTGGAGCTAACGAGCGTTATACGCATGCATACGGTGCATTTTCATTTATTTTTATGAAAGTGATGGACTAATTGGAACGAAATTTTGCACAAGTGTTACTGCAATCATACCCAAACTCCATGCTAACTATGAGACCAATTGCTGCAGGTTTACAAATGTGGGCTAGTACCTTTAAGGTATCAGTATTGCTAATGAAACCTGAAATCTTGGCACATAAGCTCAACAGTGATCTGAATATCAATTTCACATTGGAGTACCATGAGAAACAAAATTCGAGGTAAAATGTAAATATCGCATTGTGAGAAGAGGCAATATATTGGTGTGTTGTTACTTTTGAAGATTGTATGTGTTTACTAGCAAATGTTTAAACACATGGTGAAATTGTCTCACAAGTCTTGATTCATGAAATACTGTACAGTGCGACCGCTCCTATCTGGACATGTCAGGACCGGTGCTCATCCAGAAAACGGATTTGGCCAGATATTGGAGACTCAACATCCATGCAGCTGCCTACCCAATGGTACCTATTATGTACATGCATCAATTTTGCGAATCAATGGCACATCCTCGCCTACTGGTCTGAGTTCACAATTCTCTGATAATTTTGCTCGATGAACAATCGTACGTCCCATACACTGATTATTAAAGGACAAGTTCACCTTCATAACATGAGGATTGAGAAAATGCAGCAATATAAGTAGAACACATCAGTGAAAGTTTGAGGAAAATTGGACAATCGATGCAAAAGTTATGAATTTTTAAAATTTTTGTGTTGGAACCCCTGGATGAGGAGACTACTGCAGCTTGTGAGTCATATGCGTACAACAGTATAAAGAAAATGTAAAGAAAATTCAACAAATTTTCACTTTTTTCGCATAATAAAAGACCACTTGACTTGTCTCTTTCTAAAGGCAGGGGGAATAATATTACCCATAACATATAATGTATGTCGGTAACGAGTCAAGGGAAGGTGTACTCTTTTTTCAAAAGATGAAATTTTGTGAAATTCTCTTTATATTTTCCTTATATTGTTGTACGCATGTGACATCTGAGTTATTCATACACTGCAGTAGTCTTCTCATCCAGCGGTTACTGCACAAAAACTTCAAAAATTCATAACTTTTGAACGGATTGTCCGATTTTCCTCAAACTTTCAATGATGTGTTCTACTAATATTGCTACAATCGCTCAATCCTTATGTTTATGAAGGTGAACTTGTCCTTTAACAAGTTTTCTGTCCATGTTCTTACAGTGATTTGGGGGAGTGAATGTCTGAATGCATGCTATTTAGATGAAAACTAGATGTGAATGTGTGTTAATTTTATTGGGAATAATATGTAATTCATGTGAGTTTGTGTGGGAATTTTGTTTGAGTTTGAAATCTCCCTTTTCCCTGTAAATATTAGATTGAAAAAAAAAAATTGGGCCAATATCTCATCCAGATAAAAGAGATATCCGAATAAAGGGAGGCCAGATAGGAGAGGTCGGACTGTACTCTCAAAATGATCTGGGTAAACAGTGTCTTTCAGTCCATATGAGTGTCTTACTTTTATTTAGGATCAAAGTAAGAGATGTACACCACAAACAGGATTGCATTTCGCACACACGACTTTACAGTATATCACAGAGAAGATACAAATGAGTAGAACTTACGGACAGCTTTCTTCCGCAGGGATTCCATAAAGATGGCCACCTCATTCTTCTTCCGGGTCGCAACCTCTCGTCTCAGGGCAAGGTTGTCAAACTGGGTCTCTGCCGACTTTCTGGATAGCAAGAAGACGTAAATCTCAACAATAAACTCCTCCATTACATAGTACAACGCCCTTCTTGAGTTACGACATGTGTCAACCGGTTTTCATACATTTTCATAACATTGATGAGAATCAGTCATGACATAGATCTTTTACTCTGAAAGTAACTAGGCTGGATGAGGCACATCTCTTTTGCTTTTACTTAAAAAAAAACAAACAAGCAACGAGGTTTCAACGTCACATTACTTACAGTCATTGTATGTAAACATGATTAGTCAAATCTATTCCAGGACATAACTTTTTATTAATCCAGAGGCTCTAAACATGGTGACACATCATTAGGAAAATAACCTTTAATTCAGTGGTCATGAACGAATCCTAACTTTGCATTTCTTTGTTGCCCCCTCCCACCCACCCCCCCCCCCAAAAAAAAAAGCAATAATAGTAATAAAAAAAAAGGATGCCACATACGAGTAAGAAAGAACCGAGGACTTAGGAAAGTCAAATAGTGCACCTGTACAGCATTATTTTACCCTGAATCTAAAGTTTCATAGATTTGGCACCACAGTACACTTCTTTTATAAAACCTTGTAGATTATTTCTGACATTTGCCGAGGACGTCCAAAAGAAAATGTGTATTTTATAAGGAAATGGCTTATGTTGGAAAACTAAAACATTTCAGAATGATAGAGTGACTGCCAGAAGACAAGACTCACTTACAGCTGGAAATACAATAGCTTGCTGCAAAAGTCTTGCACTGGCACACAGAACAGTTGTTACTAACCCTTTCCTGTTTTACTAATATTATTTAATCATATGATACATATAATAGTCTTTTTCATTTTCATTATATAATTCAAACCATACTCTTATAATGCCATTTCAATTCCCATCTTCATTTCACTCATTTCTCTATTTTTAGTGAAGGAAGAAAAAAAAAAATATCTCATTGGGATGGTATGCTCCATACATAAAACTTTGTGTCATTCCAAGACGGCTATTTTTGGAGCAGCTCCGCCTGTAAAAGAGGGGAGGGCCATGCCCACAACAAAGAATTGACCAATGGCGATGCAGCATAGTTGTTCTAACCTCTCAAGGACCCTCAGGAGGCGGACCTTCTCCTCTGGGCTCCATCGGGGTCGTTTCTGGGATACTCTCATCGGCTCCTCCTTCCACTTGCGCGGCTGGCGCGGTCGCGAGGATCGTCGTATGACCATTTCTTCATATTGAAATTGGGAGAATTTCACACTGAGATTTAAGGTCCTCTACAGAAATGGATCACTGTACTTCATCAAGGTCCATGGCATTTAAAACATATCATACCACTCCTTATTCATGAAAGGAGAGCTGTCACACTGAAATGGTAGAAGCATCATCAAATGGGACATAGAATATGGAAGCAAATATGTAATTTTGATATTTGCTACAAAACACAAAGATCCTGATATTGCTCACAATCTGATAATTTGCAAATTATGAAGTAATGTCATCACTTCACATCTCCAATAAATACACACTAATCTTCGCTCATTTTCTTTTTTCTGAAATGAAATCTTACAGAAAAACCTAGCATACAAGTTGTATCCTTTGTGACTGTGTTCTTATGCATTGCGATCAAGTGTTCAATGAATATCTTAAAATGAACATTCAAAGGAAATTACCACTTGACACAAATTTATACGCTGTGTTTATAATGCTAGAATCTTTGACAGGACTTCGGGAAATTCACGAAAATTAAACCCTCACGAAAAATAACAGATTATACAGTAATACGATCTAATGCCAGCAGGAGAGCGTGGCTGCGTCTTACCATCCAGAGCACGCTTGGAGGGCTTCTGATCCACCTCCTTTTCACCTTCTCTGCTTTCCTCCATGCTTCAGGCCATCAATACTCTGATTTAATAAATAAAGATAAAAAAGAGAATAGAAAAAAGACAACAACCAAACAATAATACCTACAAGGGTACCAGTATCACATGACAACTGCCAGCTTTGTCAATCAGCATGGCATGCCTACATCTTCAATTACCATAATTTCAGACTAGCATGGTTTCGACGTTTCCTCCTCCAAAAGCCGGACACCACATCTGAACCCCATGTATACCCTCCCTTGGCCAAAATTTGACCACACGCAGAAGCATACATGCAGGTTTGTACATATGGTGGCAGTCAAATTTTTAACGGCATTTTAGAAGCGATGGTTGAATAATGCATTACGGGCAGCTTGCTATAATCGGCATTAGCTTTAGGGTGTAATTTTGTTCATAACCATGCTTCCATAACACAACAAATAAATGTAGAGTGGACTCCCATTATAACGAAGTCCTCGGGACCTGCAGTTTTCTCTCATTATATCAAAATATCGCTATAACCGAACGAATAAACAGTAAAAATACACAGAGCAGATAATGTTGCGGCCTGAATTTTTATTTCGCTGCAACCGAAATTTCATTAAAAATAACCACAATTGTTATAACGGGAGTGCACTGTAGTCTCAGGGAACTGACCAGGGATATGCAGTCCTGTAGTCAACCATGCAACAATTAAAGGAAACCAAAACCCAAAGAGAAATGTGGATTGAGTAAAAGCAGCAACATTAGCAGAACACATCAGTGAAAGTCTGAGGAAAATCGGACAATTGACGCAAAAGTTATTAATTTTTAAAGTTTTGGTGTTGGAACTGCTGGACGAGGAGACTAGTACTAGAGGTTATGACACCATGTGTGGACAACAATATAAAGAAAATATCAATAAAGGGAATTCCACAAAAATTAACTCTTCTACCATAATCAATAAAAGAACACAGCCACCTGACCAAACCGCTATCAGAAAGCAGGGGGAATAATTCACCTTAACATATGTCATTTTTGTCAGTATCATACACTATCATGTTGATGGAATGTGTAAGTTTCACCAAAAAAAAATGAATTTTTGTTGAATCCCCTTCATATTTTCTCTATATTGTTGTCCACACATGATGTCAAAACCTCTAAGTCTACTGACATCGATTGTCCAATTTTCCTCAAACTTTCACTGATGTCTCTTACTTTAATCACTAATGTTGTTGCTTTCACTCAATCTACATTTTTCTTTGGGTTTTGGTTTCCTTTAACGGAGCAGATCTACAGTACACATCACATTATGATTATGTAACTCGTTAGGGAAATAGGGTGTTGTACATTGTCTGGTACGGTAACACTGAATATTATTATTCCAATCAGAGTGTTTTGACATGCACTCAATTGTTTGTGACATCCGGCCATTCGTTTTTGTTGTCCACTACACGTCCGATCACTGCACCGAGACGACAGGCAGGATGCTGTGTAGGCTTCAGGCAATAAATTTACTGATTGATAGACATATCAGGTTATCAGTTAACAAAAAGTATGAATTGTTACCCGAAGCCTCCGCCGCATCCTGCCTGTCGTCTCGGCGATCGAACGTGTGGTGGAATGGATAGTGCAGTAGACCCTCTAATTTATCACTATTATTAATTTTAGGACACTTATTGAATTGTCCTATCCTGCTATCATGTAACGGTTAAATTTTAGTCTAAAATACTTCGAGTGCATCTATCGTGCCAATCTAGATAGACTAGAGTCTATCTATCTGCCAACTCTTTACCAAAATCTTCTGCTACAGTCCCAACTTCAGTAAATTACAGTGCTACATTTTTAGAGCTAGCCATTCATTAGCATTGTGCATTGAGTTGCTCGGCTCACCCAGCTCAGCAGGCCTCAATCAGTCATGCCCGACCGACACCATAGTCGGACTCGTAGACTCATTAAATTAGGGTTTCTACTGACATTGTCATTCTGACATTAGTCATTATACACAAAACAAAGCAGCATTTGCCTTTACAATTTCTACTAGACTAGACCTAGATCTAGAGAATCTAGCTCTTTCTAGATCTAAGGGCAGGCTAGCTAGGTCTCCAGATTTCTAGATATCTAATTGTTCTACTTATCACCACTCTCCAGCTCCATCCTTTCAAAACCCAAAATTAAAGACTAAGCCGTGTGCGTGCACATCTTAAGGCACACTATTACCCAACTTCACATAAATGCAATGTTTTACTCACTTCGATTCGAATGAACGTAGTAAAACTCAGGAACAACTTGACACCAAAATAAGTATAAGGGACTGTTCACTGCCAAACTTCGTCGCACAGACCGGTTTACACCATCCGAAATGCCCCCACCACGGGCACAGTTGGGTAGCTCGTGCCGCCGAGCCTTTGCACAGCCTCGTCCAACAAGCGAGCTGTGTACGCAGAATCGGCGAAAATTTATTTAGCCGACGATAAACCAGCACGCACTCGTACTCCGAGCTCCACGCACACGCGGGACGCACGATCCCCCGACGCTACGCTGTGAATCGAGTGTATGTCATTTATCGATGACGTCATATTCGTCAAAATGTCTTTACGAAAGATTTTAAAATAGAATGAAAGATATCCGCAGTGCTAATATGATACTACACAATCAAACAACATTTTGAATATAACAGTTGAGCAGAAATAAATGCTTAACCTCTAAGATGTGATATTCTCTTTATTTTTTATATATCCCGACAAATTACGGGAAAAGTCGATTAGTTCCGAAGATGGAAATCTGAGCCTCGTGATTGGCTTACGGTTGACGACTGTAGAGCCGACTGTTGCCGTGTTTTGCGATCGAAGCCGTGTATTGTATGTATGGCAGAATATAGTGGCAACGAGAAATTGTGCGGTAACAAACAGCAGTCTTCAAACGTAGTGTTCTTGCCATAAATCATCGCAAAATGTGGCCATGATCGCGTAGTTTTCGCTTGGAAATCACCCAGAGTCTTCTATGCATTTGGAATAACGTAACGGAATAAAACAGAAGAAATCAGATCATCCTGATCGTGTGAATTTGCTCCCTTATCGACGCCCAATTTAGGGTTTGACTCGCATCTTCTAACATAGGCAAACGCCCTCCTTGCCTTGCCTACCATGTAAAATACATTTTATAAAGCTTGTAAAATTGTAAGAATATTGTAAAATAGACAAATAATATATTATTAGCATGAGTGGAAGTGGAAGACCAAGAACGACATCATTTGCCGATGCCAACAGGGGCAGTACTAGTAGTCATGGTGGACTGAGAGTTTCTCGTAAGTATGACTAGGATGAGTGACCATCTCATTCATTCAACCGTGTTTCAAAATTGTGGGCGATAAGTTTGGGTCCATAAGTTTGTGTGTATGTGTGCCTTTCAGATGTGGTCTAACGTATAATTTACCACGGTGTGCAGATCCACGTCTCTGTGACATAGAGTGAAGCTTTACAAATCATAATGTGAATCAACTACAAATAAGCTCAATGTTAAACGTATCTTGCAGGCTTGTTCGTTGATTGTCGCTGGGGGGTGTGTGCTATGCTATGTGTGGATGGGTGTCTGCGTCTGCATGCAGCATGTGATCGGGGTTGATGAATGATGGTGTTGCCTGTTCTGTTGGGAGAATGTGTGTGGAGTCCTCTGCCAGTTGCAATTAAAAGTTATAAAACCTGCACTGCAATTTGGGGTTTTGCTCATTCACTCCATGTTGCGGGTCAGTAGAAATTTCATGATCAAGAAAATGGATCCAACTAATGTCGAGTACAAGTAAGATGAGCAACACTTCAACTTCAGTGATAACTTTCTGTGGATATGTCGCCATGCCCATGTCACTTTGCTTCATCAGTGGTCACCGAGTCCCAATGCAATGGATGGAGATTGGGGCTACATCTGACAGTGGTGTATTAGTATGTGTACAGCTGAACCTCCCTTTCAAATTTTGTAATGTATGATGGGGGGGGGGGGGTTGGGTTTCCGGACACTTAAGTTCGCGCATGAAAACTTACCTATTTTACATAGAATATGCACCCTTCTTTGCCTCAAAGACTTGATATAGACTCCTCATATACTAGACAACATACTTTGAAAACAGCGTGAGAATTAACCTGCTAAATCGTTGGATTTTCCCCTCCAAAGTGACCCCATGTACGAATGTATCAAAGAGAGTTGTGCACACGTTGATTTTGTACGGGAAATACATGGGGAGCGAACGTGCACGGTATTTACATTCTCGCCGTACGATCGACGCTTACGAACATTCGATCGAACTGGCCTAATGACATGTGTGTGTTTAAGTAACTCGTAACATTTTGTGAGACTTTCACTGCGTCATTTTCATTCCAGACGCACTTACACGCACTTAAAATACGCGTCCGGTCCCACAACCTGTCCGGACACACAACGCTTGGTCATACTAACTACAGTACTATGGAGCCAAAATGTGGACTGCCAGGCCGGCTAGGCCAGGCTTTGTATGATTCATAACACTATTAGGAACAGCAGGAGAGTTTCAAAGTCTGTCTAACTTCCACAATCAAGGATCAATGTCGTATGAGGTGCTTGTGTGAATTGCGCAACTGTCCATGTGATACATGTGTGCAATGTGAAACCTCAAACCAAAGTTCCTTGTTTGAAGCTGTGAAAAGCATGGCAGAATTTGTACACAGCCACATAGTGTGGGTGCAGAAGGTAGTGCTACCCTGAACACTGATGAAAAACTTAAAACACACACACACACACACACACACACACACACACACACACACACCATCGACAAGTAATTTGCAATGCACAGCTATTAATATTAATCTTCTGCAGAGTATTTGATGCTACTGCATACTGAAATTACGAACATTGATACAGTGGTAAGTCACTATTCACCACATTCACACAAACACACATTACCTTTACATTGTACAACATGAAATTGTACCTTCATATTTTGGAGGGGGTAGAGGGAGAAACAAGTTTGATCAATTTTCTACACAGATATTAGTTTTGCCACACAAGTACTACACTGTACCTGAGTTGCCAAAGAACAGAAAGAAGTATAATGGTATCTCAGTATTGAATTTATGCTTAGTATTGCTGCATGTAATTGTTGATTTTTTTCTTTTGTTTTGTGTGTTGTTTTTTTTTTGGGGGGGGTTGTTTTGTTTTGTTTTTTGATTGGTTGGTATCATGTTTCTGTTTCGGTTTGTTTGTTTGTTTGTTTGTTTGTTTGGGTTTGTTTTTATGTGTTGTTTAGTTTATTTTAAGCCAAAGCCAAAGAATAACAGGGTTTAAATCAGCTGAGGCAGTACATGCTTACAGACCCTGAAATTTTATGTATAGAGGAAAATGCAGTTTTTAAAGCATAAAGGAAAAGTCACAAGAAACAGCTGTTACCAAGTAAGAAATAGATTTGGTCTCGAAAGGAAGTAATTTTAGAATGCGCCACTTTGTGTATTAACACTATTTTGAGTATGCCAATTTCCAACTCCAGGGGACTTGGGAGACCATGGAAGACCTCATCTGAATTAATGTAGTATCAGAGCCGACATTAGGAAATGTGGCCTGACGTGATCTGCATTGACCTTTCACAGGGTTGTATGGAGGAGGGGTGTAATAGACATTATAGCCTCCTGCTGCCTACGACGTGCCCCAGAACCTGGGACACTCACAGCAGAAAAAGGATCAAGTCAAGTCAAGTTTACATACAATTTAGTCTCCCTGTTAGCTTTTATTGCTCTGTCTTTTGTTGTGTTCTGGTGTTAGCATGGAGCAACAGTCATTACACACTTGTATACGTCTAGTGAGTAGTAGGGCCTGCGAGTGTTCCAAGGAGCTAGCTTTAGATTACTGTACAATCAAGCTAAGCATTGGAAAATCTGCTAAAGTGCATACGGGCATTTATACAGTATTTTCAACAAGTATCAGATTTCTAGCCACAAACATTCTTTATTGTAACCAGTGTAAAACTGGTATTGAATTATGTTTATTTTTTTTGTTACCAAATCTTCTCTACACTGCCATTGGTACATGTAATAGTACAATCTAATTGCTAGGAGAAAATCTTTAGACTTGCTTGTACATGAATTTCAACTTTCCTTATTAAACGAAACACATTAATTTCTCATCTAGGGCGGAATTTCTCTTTGACCTACAATGTAGCCAATGTAGACGACGTTGACTGTTATTGCAGTTTCACATGAACATGTGCTACCATTTGTAACATCAGTTGTTTACACACAGGCAATATTATGTAGGTACTGCACAAATTTTTGCTGCCCTCAAAACCTAGCACAGTTTTGAATCATGCATAATATATACGACCCTATGCTACAAGGAGTCTGACTGTCAAATTGTTAGATCAGATATTTCCGACATTTCCCCTGTAAAGACGAATCTTCTGCCTTACATTTGGAATCACAAAGAGAAATCTGCCGCAGCAAATGTCACTATCAGGCTCTTTTGTTGAGTAAGCATTCCAGAAAAATAATTAGCAAATTGACTTTGTACAATCAGTTATTATACACGCAGAACATTTTCCAAAGGGCAGGGATGGGTGATTTAAGTGTATGGTACAATTGTAGGTACCCACATATTTTAATCATACTATTTTTAAGTGACCAATGCACACTAGGTAGAAATTTTACAATGGTCTAAAGTTTCTCCCAGCAATTCAGAATTACTCACATTTTAGGTATAACAATGACAGAAATGGCCCTTTACATTTGTACATTCAGCTGTACATGTACACGTACATGTACTGTAGCAGATTTGATGTTCCATGTATACATTAACTTTAACCATTATTATTACTGTAATGGATTAATTAATGGGGGAGGGGAGAAGAGTCGATTCTACTTTCGCCCTTATAGCATATTGACCATTTATTTTATTTGTAACTTCAAATAAAGCTTGTGTGTAGGGTTGCTAGAGAAATTATCTAGAGTACTGTACCATTAAACAGAAAGAATACAATCAGACCAGTGCCAGGGCTGCCAACTCTCACGCATTGAGCGTGAGACTCACGCAATTCAACCAATTTTGACTGTCTCACTCTGATAAACGAAATCTCACGCTAAACCCCCAAAATGGAATGTACATACATGACTACAAAAATAAATATATCTTTAAATTCTCTGATATTCCGAATATCGATATGCCCAAGCCCAAAATTTCGAGATTTTCCCGCGCGGGTGTAAAGCTTAACCAATAATTAACGTTTTCGGTTCGCGCGCAAAGACGAGCTATTGGATTACGATTGGTTTCTACCTATACCACGTGAGCGTAGCTTGTACTTTTGGCAAATTACAGTACATGTATGGCTATGACGTGTGCTTTACACGCTTTACATACACTGACTGTGTACGTAGTACGTACGTATGGCCACACAGCAGGCCGCCAGGCGGCGCTCGCCTCCTAAGGTCGCTCCGCTCCCTCGCAGTTTCTCACGCCAAACTCTCACTCAAGGTTGGCAGCCCTGCAGTGCTATCACAGGCATCATGTGATAAGACTCTATTGTGAGATATCTATCAGATGGGATGACCTGCAGTTGACCCGTTTGTCATTCTCATCAGGTCCAAATACTGGTCTAATACAGTGTATTACTTTCTGGCTGTCATTTCAGTCTCCAATCAGAATAATTGCCTCGTAGAAATGGGATTTATATCCTAGCAAGCTTGGGGCAACAGTTTTGTGTGATTGTTTCATATTTTTGTTGTGTTATTCACGTCTGTTTTCCAGACAATGCTTAATTGCATTCCTACAGTAGCAAATTGACTCTCTTTGTTACAAGTTGAAATGATAAACACACAACTCTATAACTTAAGCTTTCCCTTTTTTCTCTCTCTCTCCCTCTCCTTCTCACTCTTACTGGTAGTTAAAGACAGCTTGCAAAGTCCGGTCATCAAACATATTCCACTGGTAGAACCAAGATGGACATGCAGACAATTCTGTAAAAACAGGAATCTTATCATAGTACCTGTAGTTTTACAGTAAATAGACAAGACTATGGAGGGAAATGTTAATACAATATGAGTTTTGAAGTAGCTGTGAAAGGAGCAATCAGTTTGTACACTTGGGGGGAAAAATAATCTTAATACTGTAGTACAATATTCAGGATTTTGTTTTTGTTTTTGTTTCACTGATCGATGTACTGTTTTTGATTGGGACTAATGATGAGACTGTAATGTTTGATTGATGAAAGAGACAACACACAACACCGAATATTGCACCCAAGGAAGTATCACACACGTCGTCATTTACCTCCTTGGTGCACCATACGGTTTGTGGCTGAATCAGACCAGCTGTAGTGGTACATGTACATGGCAGTGAGACTGACTGATTGATTACCACACTGCAAAGTTTTCGCCTTTCAACAAAACAAGACAATCAGAGGCACACACACACACATCCTCCCTGTTCGCCAGACATAACACAAATAAATATGATTTCATGTGGACCCATTTGCTATTGGTAATCCAAAAGAAGTTGAAGAAAGGGAAGTGATCTAAAAAGGATGTTTATATTATACTTTCCAGCTCAGAAATAGTGATAAGATAGACCCTAGTTGCAAATCTAATTTAAATTTTTAAAAAAGAGAGAAAGAAAGAAAAATCACCTGTGAACTTCAAAGGCATTTGTTTAATGCTGAAGATTAGGGGTTGTCTTACAATAGTTCTAGATTCAGAATACCATAGGAAGAAAAAGAAAACAAAGTTTCCACTATCAAAGCTCAAGTCAAGACAGGAAGGCACAGTGTACATACATATACTGTACATGTGGGCATCAATATCTTCCAACAACTTTTCAACAACTTTCAAATCTGTTGTTTACAATTACATCACCCTTGCATTTTTTTTTTGTTTTCTTCAGGATCGATGTCTGTATTACGCCAATATATTGTGGTTATGGGTTGCATATTTCTTCAGATTCTTTCTTGTTTTTTCTTTTTTTGGGGGGATGGGGGTTATAATTCTGCTTCTAAATGGGATTTTCACATACAATCTACACCGTACATTGTCTTTTTTAAGCTCAAATATCACAGCTACAACAATGTGAAGTTGGCAAATCTTTAACAAGATATCAAACACCATTCAAACAGATTCAACTGACATGAACTGTACATGAACTTGGTAGCTGTCTTGTTATTTTCTTGATTAAGTACACAAATGTTAGTGTTTGCACAAAGAAGACAACTGTGTAAGTTTATGACCTAGATTACACACAGTATAACATCTGTACATGTTCACCAAACACATGGAGACAGCATGAACAACAATAGACATTATGACACACACTGACACACAATCCCGCTGAGCAAGAAGTTACCATCTGTATCCCTGTTGTGACAATATTAAAGGCCCAGTGGCTTGGGCATTGATAGTCATGGGTGATCGATTCATTTGCTTCCTATCGGGATACAGTCGAAAACCATGTACGAACACCAGTCAGTGAATGTACGATGTATGCATCAAGGCGTATGCTCTCCAGTAACGGTCAACTCCAGTTGAGATTCTTCGGCTGTGTGTGTACATGTACAATACGCAGAGATCAATGATAAGGCTGCGCACCAATTCGCTTTAGGGATTCTTGAATATACATGTATCTCACCCTGGCCAGACTTCCAACTCCGCGAATCCCCCACTTACTGTAAAGCCCAGTGAATCAGATGCTGTACATATCTTTCGGCTCCCTGTATAATTTATGTCAGACTTGATTATTCCCTCCGTTATGTAACAGCAATTTGCCCCCCACTGCTGCTGCTGCTGCGGCCAGTCTCCATCGGGGCAGCCTACACGGAATTGCTATCATGAATGTTCCCTCGCAGTTTTCCCCTCAATCTAATTTATGTCAATTTGATAATGTTCCTTTAAATTCCCTTTCACGTCTGTAGTGGTATCATTGGTGTTTCATGTGGCAATGAAAGAAGATGAGCTTAAAGCCATTGAGCAGGTTAACTTGCGTTGTCAATCCTGGGTACAATATATTCCATTTAAGACCTTGTAAGAGACTAACTGTAAAACATGATATATTCGCGGCATGAATTTTTCGCAAATTGGAGCCGACAGCCTTTTTTAATAGCAGCATGAACTGGTATTCAATGCATACAGTGTAGAAAAGAAATTTCGCGTGCATTTTACAGTATCACATCCACCTGTACATGTACTCAATACATCTCATTATGTAGGATCCAGTTTGAATACATGTAGTACAATTTTGCCATGTCAGGTAAGCCTTTGGCAAAATATCTGGTCATCAGGTACAGACTTCTAATAGACAGGTGTGCATAAAATCATATTGGTTGGTAATGATTTGTTCTGTTCCCTCAATTAAAGAGCCTGATAACAATCATGTTCAAGGACTAGATTGAATGTTTAGGGTTTTTTTTTTATGTGATAACATAAAAACATTGCCCAGGTCGCCAAGGACGATATGCAAAATTTATGGAACTTTTTTTGTTGTTGTAATTTACATACAGACACAATACATTTCTACCCCTTTGCTCTGTTTGTGTGTTTATTTTTTATTTGTTTGTTTTTAATAACAGTAGAATCCAATTTGTAGGTAAACCTGTGTATTGTGGTATTAAGAATTCACCTACATGTAGTGGACATTGTACAGTGTACATACTGAGCTCAGCTTGGGGGCTTGCAAATGTACAGTAGCAGTCTTAAAAATGTAAATGAGGGTGTAGTATGTAATGTGAAATACTCTGCTCAGGCCAGACTGATTTCCAGGGGTGATTACACAGGTAAAGCAATACTTTAACGAGCGATCTCCCTTCATCTTACTACAATCGAGATGCCTTCCTTATATCTGTACTGTGGGTTGGGGGGAGAAACGGGAAGATTATTCCATGTCATTAGTCAAAATGCAATTCATGCCCTGGAGCTCTGCAATGGGAGGATACATTGTAGCTCAGTTGTGCAGCTTTTATCGCAGTATGAAAACACGCTCGCTGTGAATTTTGAAGCCTGTAGCACAGGGCAGGTTTCACCTTACTGCCACCACTATCGCACTAGTTCACTACACTGCATACAATTGTAGGCATTTTTGTATTGACTGCAAATATGATGTTTACAACAGGAAACAAGTTCAGATGCATGCATAACATCTTCATAATTTTTCCGAGCATTCTGTGTGTTTTTGTGCTCAGTGTATGTTCAAGTCTGAAGCCTTTGATGTTGTAGAACATTTGTGACAACAGGTTATTTATGAGACTGTTTTGTTCATGATGTAACATATTTTTTGTCAATATCCTAACCTTCACTCTCATCACAAACTTGATACCACCTTAATTGTAAAATGCCAGCAGAATTTTGAAGCAAGATACTCATGATTGCACAAAACTAAAGATTACTCTTTCGTTAACTTTCTTTCAAATGTTTCCCTGTGTGTCTGTTCGGTTATGTGAAAAGAATACAAACAAACAATACAGTTTAATACAATGTATGTCATCAAACCATTTCTTTAGATAGTATTTCATCAGTAAATATGCTAATTTACCACTTACGGATGCTACAGTACAAGAGAAACGAGATAGAAGATTAGAAGTCATTTCCTATGTTGATTCTTGTTTTTATGTTTTTATTTTCGTTCTTTTTCATTGGCTTGAAATTAACTGGTAAATATTTCACTTTTACAATACAGGTCCTTGATGGCATTTGAAGCGCATAGTTGGTTTCCTCAATAATTCGCAAAGTGCTAATCAGTTCATTCTAAAAACTGAAAAGACACAAGACAACCAGAAAGTCAAAAAAAAAAAAATTGGATACGTTATAGAAATCAGTGACATCACAGTACGACCTTGGAGTCAGACTGTCAGTGCTGTTGGAATGTTGTGATTAAAACTTTTACAAACAAACAAACAAGAGCAAATTGGAGGCAGCTGATTGGCCATAAGGAAGCACACGCCCACACCACGCCCCCTCATCTTCTAATCAATGTTGCGCAATGGCTTCCATGCATGCGTCCCACCAGCGTCGTTCCCAACATGGTTCGTACACTCCCTTCTTTGTTGTCATTAACTTCGTGCCTGCCGTGGAACTTTTGACCCCTCCTCTTGTCATACTAATGCTCATGCATGCTCTCCTTTTAAGTAGCACCGTCACACGTCATGAGTGACTATTGAAGGGGAATTTACCTCAAACATGCATGTGGATTCAGTCAGTGCAGAAAATGGTAGTTGAACACATTGGTGAAATTTGAGGAAAATTGGCCAATGCATTCAAAAGTTGTAAAATTGATATTGACAGTTTTGGTGAAATCATTGTGCCGTCATTCGCTGAATAAGAAGACTACAATTTGTGATGTTACACAGTAGGGAATGGTCTAAAGAAGATTCCACAAAATGTTGTGTTTCATGAAGAGCATGTGATCCTTCGACATGCTCCTGACATACATTTGTATGCCAAAGGTACATCCGTACGTGTATGACATCTTGTGCCTTCTGAGACAAAGGTAAAGGCAAGTGCTCTTTCATTCTGGCAGAAATATTAGAATATATGGAATTCTCTTTAATTGTTCTTGTACATCATTGCCCTATTGTAACATCACAAATTGTGGTCTTCTCATTCAGCCATGACATCACATGGATTTAACCAACACCTTAAAGAAAATAAGTCCCAAAAGGATTGTTAGATTTCTATAAAATGTCACTGATGCGTACAACTCATGTTTTTGCATTTACTGAATTTGCAAAAACATGATACATTTCAAGTAAATTCCCCCCTTTAACATGCCACTCTTCTCATCATAGTCTTGTTGACAGCTGTTAGAGTTCTGTAGTCTGTTCCTACATGTATGCACAACGTGCAGATACTGTATGTCTCTTTCCTGACATTTGGTCGCAGCCCTCCGTAGCATCTGCTTGCATGAACTTGTGTGTTGTGTCGTCCCATTGTGGAGATTTCTCTGCCACCGCATGCCACGACTGCTCTTGAGAGGCTGAACCTTCAGCCCGTGGAGAGCAATAGAATGTGTTTTCGACAGCCGTGCAAGATTCGCCCTGCACTGTTGGTGTGGCGCACAGTTCAGTTTCCCTGGAACCCCAAGGATTTTTTTGAAAACAAAAAGACGTGTAATTTGAATTCTTTGCTTGTAATGCATCGTCATTGGCTTTAAACACAGTCTTGAGAGGAATATGTCTTGATGAAATGGTCCCATTGCCTTTACATGACTTTTAAAGCTATTGCATCCAGAAAAACAAAGGGGAGATAATACAAAAAAAAAAATTTGGCTCTACAGTATTGTACTTTGCAAATTTGCTATCTTCAATCAAAACTTTATAATTGTATTTAGCAAGGGCAATGTTGATATCAATCATACCTCATTATAACATGAGCATACATGTATATTGACATTTCAAGTTGATTGCAGTCCTTTATCATAAAGAGCAATTGACTTGATAGTGATGTACATGTAGAGCTCCTTTCATCGAGTGATCTGTTGATTGAGTACTTGGTGAAATTATGATCAATGACACTGCTCTGTGGTAAAAGAGCATGATCAGATAAAAGAAGGGGATTGCCATAAGTTGTAGATATACA
Organism: Diadema antillarum; assembly: GCF_040938485.1. NCBI lineage: Eukaryota > Metazoa > Echinodermata > Echinoidea > Diadematoida > Diadematidae > Diadema > Diadema antillarum. Next base: position 21,828 of record NW_027272416.1, on the reverse strand, counting down.
AAAAGTAACAGAAAATTGTCAGTTTTACAAAATACCTACGTTAGGCTTCACAAATCTATAAAATGAAATTGAAGGACATTTGACAAAAATGATATGATATTATGATATAGTATGATTAATGCATGTAATCAAATGCTGATGGCGTATGTACCATAATCAAATTTTCCTAATCGCCAGTGATAATGTGCAATTTGAATTAATGGGTTGACCTTGAACTATTGCAATATTTGATGCCTTTTGCCGACTGTTCCAAGCTCCACTTTGATGGCTGCCTCGTTTGAAAGCATGAGATACTGTAGATGTCTTTGGAGATTGAAGTACATGTACAATAGTTGGAAAATCATTGAAATTACGTCTGTTTGCACTCCGTCTTGTTGTACGAAAGGTTTCATTGTCTGTAGAGAATACATTTGTACAATGTAGATCATCACATTTTTTTAGTGTCTGTGAAATTGCATAGATCGGTTTACTCGCATACACGTGTACATGTGCCTAGTGCTCAGTCCATCAGTGTAAAAGTTGAGTTGATTGTAGTTTGTCCTCATTTGCAGTGGGTTTATTAATAGTTAGTAGTAGAAAAATAAAGTGAAGTATTTGTATCATCTTACACTTTAACTTCTTTACAGTGTTTGAATGCATTTGAGAGTAGGTTATTTTGGAGACTACACAGTAGCGTCATCAAATTGATATCACTTGACTACACTTGACTGTACAACTGTAGATCCATTTTGTACATCACACATCATGCTGCAGATCTACTGGCTCCCCACTCCACACAGAGACTCCAACCCTCCGGTTTTCGATGGGAGATCTCCCGCCGAAATCCCTTTTTTGCAAAATCTCCCGTTCTCCCGCTTGAGATTCAATTTCTCCCGCCCTGGCTCTGTGTCTGTGTCAGAAACGGATATTAGACCAAATGGATATTGGACCAAATGAACATTGGACGAACTAAATATTAGATCCGGATGTTAGCCTCTTTGAAATGGTCATTTGAAGGTTAAATATAAATTCAAAACTCGTCTTTTAATATAACATGAGAAAAAGTACCAACGCACCCTTTCGGCAAAACCGGGGGGGGGGGGGGGGGGGGGGGGGGGGGCTTTGGACGAAGGGTATTGGGGTTGGAGTCTCTGTCCACATCGTGGCAAAACAGTATTGATGTATTATCCTTCCCAACAATCTGGCTTCTGTAAGAACATATTTCTCTCCCCAAACTTTATAGTCTTGTTTGCATGGGATTGGTCTTTCAATCCTATTTAAGTGCTTCCTGGAAAACTTTGTGAATTTGTACACATTCAGGATTCCTTCGTGCACTATAGAGAAGCAGGTGCATTTATTCTTATGCTAGGACAATTGTGGGGGCACCATGTCCTATTGTAGTTTTGAGCATTCCATGCAAAAAAAAAATAGTTGATATGGAGTTGAGAGTTAATTTAGCCTTACTATGCTATTACAAATCTGTGAAGATGAATACAGTGAATGCTGCACATTCTTCAACATAACTCAGATCAAAATTGCTAAAGAAGTTTTATGAATACATGTAGAGCTCTACACTGTCCATGTATATTTGTATGTGGGCCATATAAATCTTTCTCATTTTGCTGCTTCAATGTTTGTTGATATCATGTGCCGAAAACATGACATGCAGTGAACAAAATGTTCTCGTGTGCCCGAGCACGTATGCCTCTCACCTTCTGTTTGCACAGTGAGAATGCAGCTTGCTCTGTTTGTTCCGTTTCTGTTTGCTGCGTGAGCACCCAGATTGAGTCAGTAGATGATCAATGTAAACTGTGCCAAGCAGTTTTAGAGAATGTGTGTTAGATGAGCAACAGGAATGCAGTGCAGCACAGGGTGCCAGATTATCATTTTTCCATTCACACTTGAGTTTGCAAGTGTCAAATTCCATTTCGTCACTTGTCGAATGAAGGATTCCCACATTTCAAGTATGGAAGGTAGTGCAGTGTCAAAAAAACAACAACAAATAATGATACGCAGAATATGTGAACATGCACTCATCTATCAAATTAAATCAAATCGATGAGGCAAATGAGATACGGTAGCAGATTATATTAATTTCTCTTTCTATCTTCTAGATACATTAACAGCGCTCACAGGATACCACTTTTGGAGTACAGTGTACCTTAATAGCACTGGTGGCCATTTGTGTAGGAGTTCTCACTTCAGGAATGCTCTTGGATCTCCCCTCAGTAGGGGCATAACTTTAATATTCTAAGAGTGTTTCAGAGCCACACTGTATGTTCGCTCCTGGAGCGAGCATACAAAAGGGTATAAATGGGTAATAAAGTGTGTGCGTAATAGGGTATTAAACACAACACAAAAGGACGGTCATGCTTGATTGTTTCCGTCAACTCACAATACAGTGTAGAACAGAGCATTTGTCAAGGGCAGACTTTGTTTAATGTATGACTGACATTTGTATAGATCTACATTATAGATGCCATATAAAGGCCATTTTTTGCCTGATTAAGAATTGAAGGACAACTTTTTCAACTGAGAAAAAAAAAAATTTTTCTTGTGCACAGTAAGGTGGAGTTCCATGACATCAATTGTTTGATATGTTTATAGGACATACACAATGTTTAGAATGATGTCTCAATAATGTCTTTACGAAATGGCTGTTGTCTAGCTATTAAAGCCTAGATATATTAAACCTGAATATAAGAACAGCATCCCAAGTCCAGATTTGGCTCTCATCTGTGGAGACACCTTGAAAGTTATTGTATATTATATACAAATGTACAATCCTAAAGATTGCTAGTATTTGATGATTAGAACCACATGCTTTCTTAGGGTTAATGAGCTATCTGTGAGCTGCAAGGGGTCCCTACTCATAGTTCAGGATCGTATGGACTTGATAATCAACAAACTCAAAAGTTCGCATGATCTCTACATGGTCCCCATTCTCCTTCAGCTTCCAGGTCAACCTCGAGTGCATTTGTACCCTTCTATATTTTTGCACATTATCAGGTTTATCACTAATGTATTTCTTCTGATTCTGTATTTTATTTAATATGGAGGTTTAAAACTTCAAAGATTATAAACTTTGTGTGACCCTTAACCTGTCGAGGATGGACTGATTTTGCTACAACAAGCATTTCCCATAGACACCTGCCCGAGAATACTCAGGACTCGTCCTCAATGGGTTAATATTGTGCTAGTATTCTTCAACCACAAAATATGCCATGTGCAGTACTAAAGATGCCTTGAAGGTCCCTCAGTGCAATGATATAGTATGCAGATTTGCCGAGTGTCTACATTGTGTACCTAGATATTAGTGATGAGGCTGTTAGGACAGGAGTTGTGATGGCAATTCCATACCACGCATCATCATGTTTGATGCCGTTGCTACGGAGTTGCTATGAGATACATAATCCACCAGGATAGTTTACCACTGGCAGAGTTGGAGATGGGAGTCCACAGTAGTACTGTAGCAAGTTTCTTCCCTACACTTGTGTGGTCTGTGAGCAAAGTACAGTGTACATGTAGGTCAGACAAAGAGAAAGTGGCAGCAGCGTACACGCCCTCACCACACGTCCAATCAAATGTGGATGCTCTATAAATGCCTCCGTTCATTAGCTGAGGCCGTTGTTTTGATGTGTATTAAGACTCCCAGCCCTTAATTACTTGATCCTCCCATGATCAAAAAGAAAAAATTAGGCTTCATTAACCTATCTTTTAATTTTTTCCTGGATGAAAATGACAAATTTGCATGTTATGAGTGAAAGTGCTCACAGTTTGATTCAATCATGTCTTCTAGAATTTCCTCGCGCTAAATCTTAATTTATAAACAAGACCTTGCACACGCTCAGTCCTGCCCCAGAATTATATCTTTGTATTACCTTGCATTTTGATATTACACGTACACTGTGTAATTGTTCAAGTGCAGTTATCACTGCCACTTGGAAGTACATTTGTATTATCTTCATACTACAGTTTATACTGTATACATGCACATTGTACCTTCTGAATTTCATGTAGTATACAAAATGTAGATTTAAATAAATGTTGCCATCAAGAAAAGCTAGTGACCAAAAAAAAAAATAAAGATGGTTATTAAAATAAAAGAAAAAACTATAAGAAGGGAGAATGTTTGAAATTCAGACTGAAAGTATACAATTGCCTGCATTCATCAGTAGTGAAGAGCAAGCTGATACAATTTGTAGTGCTGTGGAGGGGAATGCTTACTTTGCATGGCAATCTTGCATGCCCATCACTTTGCTGAGACTTGCTCTTGAACATCTTTTTCCACTTGTTTGTGGTACAAGTATTGTGGACCCAATCTGCAATGTTTACGCTCATGCTGCGAGTGAGAGAACGTTTATAACATGCATGCCGAGGCATGTGATTGTTTGCATTTACGGTATTAATTCCCACTTCACTGACATGCCCTCAATGGTTGCAAGTTTTCAACAATTAATAGTGGTTGAATTAATGCGAGTCTGTAGTTGAGGCTGTGGTGCTATGTGTGCAGCACAATGTGTTGTACGATATACATTGATACAAATGTATACAATTGCCAGGTTCCTGTGAAAATGTAGAAAATGAACCAGCGGGACCAGCGGGGGCGGTCTTGCCATGCCGGAAGTTGTCGGAAGAATGGAAATGCTGTGGTTCCCATGTCAAGATTTGTAGGCTTCTAGGGAGGTCATTAGTATCAAGTACAGCTGTAGGTTTCTTCTTTTTTTTTCAGTTTTTGTCAATAATCATATGTCATTTTACCTTTTTCTTGGTATTTGTAGATTTACAACTGGATCGCAAGCACTATAGTCGTCAGACAGTATTCATGCCAGTTTTATTCTTTTGTTTTCCCAGTTGTGATTGTGATTAGAAGCAGAAGTTTTTTATACTCTTTTTTTTCCGTTAATTTCTGAAGACACTACACTTTCGTGTTCAAGCCCCGAAATGTTTTTTTTTTTTAAGTTTTCAGTAAAACTAAATGGTACAGCAGCGAGCCCAAACATTTAGAGGTTATTCTAGCAAGATTTGATGAGTAGGTAGAGGGCTGAAATGAACTTGAACAATGGAATTGTAAATGTGTGATAACAGGGTATCAGACTGAAAATATTTCCTGGGACAGGAACCATTATAGGGACGAGCAAGTAGACACTTGGACCCATTGTTGAAACCTGCCATATTTTTGCTTGTGCCAAGTTTCACTGGCCCACAGAAGAAGGAAACCTGCAGAGGGAACTGCTAAAATTTGCAAATGCCTGCAAAAACTATCAATTTTTTGCTCTAAAATGGACACTTTTGGATCTATAGGAAATGTGTGAAATAATGCTATGATGGCGCAATTTCAGTTGGTAAACGACAAAAATTCAAAATGTTAGCAAAACAGGTACACCGACAATATTGCAGTCTCAGAGCACATAATCCAATCATGGTTACTACAAGTATATTATGTTTTTCTTGCAAATCGGGCCATAGCGTTATCCATTGATCTTCGCTGAGAGAGTGAATAGCATGCAGTTGTTGGGAGATTTTATAGCTCGGGCACGATCGATCATCACGAAACGTTTTACGTAACCACTACTGAACGGCAGGGGCGCTGGATCACTCATTTTGGAAAAAAGTTGTATCTACGATAGAAACTACTGTATATTTCACTCTTCATCTCAAAATAGTCCAAAATTATTTGTTATTCTCATAAATTACATCAGCCAAACAGTTTTTTGGGGAGACCCTTTTGATATATTGCAAGCAAGTTCTAAATAATGGAAGATGAATTTTTAGGCCTTGTGAAGCCTTCTGTATTTACCTTCAGTCTCCTTAAATAGAACAACCCCCATAAAATACCACTGATACATGTATCATATGCAGATGACTGATCTTTCATAGTGACAGTGTTAATAAAATGCCAGCTTAGAATTGAAGTACAGTATTCATCGCATAATCGGGCATCTGATAATCGGGATCCTCGCTTAAATGATATACGCTTCCCAGAAACATTTCCAACGCACATTATTTTCACTGGATAATCGGGCGGGGACCTCTGATAAACGGGACAATTTTTCTTCAAATGATCTTTGATTTTGTTAATATTTTACACAAAAAATCTACCAAAATACCACAACAATATTTCAAAGATTCCGTATCAGTTGTCGTTTACAACAAACTTACAAAGCAAGCTTCGGATTGGTGTGTTTTGACCTCCGTCCATCCAGTACATCTGTATGCATAGCCACGAAAGCGCCGTGTATAAGTATCCATGCCATTGCAAAGCACATGCCTTCACGAACATTCTTCTCCCCTACATAAGCAAAGCCATGTGCTCGCTTGCAATTCCTACTCGACTCACATCCAATAAAAAACATGCCTCGCTCATACAGCCCAGGCTGTGTGCGTTGTTTAATCTCAGTCATACACTCTGAGGGCAAAGTCCATTGTTATCGCGCGCCTTCGTATCTTGTTACAAAAATCTACTGTCTTTGGTTTCAACTTTCAATACAGCTGTACACTGTGATCTGTGTGTACGTCACAACCTTCCTCAGTTGTGACTGGGCAAACGTTACGTGATTGAAATGAGGGCTATGAACAGTTACAGTTGTACGTATTCAGTGAAATGGGGGAGAGAGTGGGAGGGAGAGCGTGAAAGATGAGAAGGGTTCAATGTATGTGCGAATACGTAACGTTTTATGAATGTAGACTATGAGCTGACATTGAGAACGTGTACACGCGTGTTTGACAGAAGAATCGAACCCGGTTGCGATTACTCTACATCATTGCGAGAATGCAGGGAGAGCTGGAGGGTCGCACCGATGGGTAGCGTGTTGTATATTCATGTACATGTACAGTTCGTCAGTATGCATGTGTGTGTGTGTGTGTGTGCACTACATGTACATGTCGTATGCCGTTAGTGTATGGTGAGTACTCATCGCGAAATCGGGCACCTCGCTTAAAGGGGCCGTGTTTGCTACTCCCAACCTGTCCCGATTATGCGATGAATACTGTACTGTGTAGGTTGACAGAGTCGGCTTAAAGGGACACAGTCCTCACGAAATTTAAAAAAATATGTTGTTGTTGGTACCTCCAATGAACTACTTTCACCAAAAACAAACTTTAAAATCACCAAATAAGCTCGTACATTTTGGTTGAAAAAGTGTGACTCTGCATGGTGAATATGGTAATGAGCAAGTCTTGGCGGAGAGTCATACGTCGTCGATGCACAACTCTTCCCAGCCGTGTTCTGCTCGTTATCCGTACGCTCCCTAGTTTACCCGGATGCATGAAGACGTCGGTGGCTACTCCGACTCGTATTTGACATTGTTTCTACGTTGTGTGTGTGTGTGTGTGTGTGTGTGTTTGTGTGTGTGTGTATGTATTGTGTATTATATTCGCACTTGTGGACGGTACAACTAGATGATAGATCTACGGTAGATACGCGTACGCACCCCGTACGCGGTTTGCCCTTCGCACTTTTCCAGTCTCAAGCGCAGCTGCAGCTAGCCCTACCTGTCGCCGCTCATGCATGTTCTATATATAGTACGTACAGAGTGTACATATTTGTAGATAGAAACGATTCTACACAGGCCTGCTAGTACACTACAGGGGCGACCGCATTCAGCGTCGTCTGGTCAGGCTATCTTACATCGGTAGTTTTGCTCGAATCGTGCAGAAAATTTCCCAGGAAAATCCTTTTTTCCGTCCCAGACCAACAAAAGTATCGTGAAAGGTGAGCTGTGTGGCTGGGAAATATCGGTACAACGATGCCGAACATAAGAAACTTAGGGCCTACAAAATCTCGAAATCGTGTTGTGACCTACCTGTGCGTGGACAATTTGTGAAGCGATGTTTTTACGTGGACCGGCAGGCTGTGGCCCTCGGTTATAAACCGAGAAAACTCCTGAAACCAGATGCAATCCTGACCATTTGCTCACATGAGTTATAAAACAGAAATACCTCGAGCATCGACTTCGAAGAGAACCGAGGGAAAAAAGCGTAGAGAGGTAAGGAAAGTGGCTAGCTATGTTTAATTTACCGTGGGCCTGCAGCCGGGGTTGGACTGCGCATGCAGTACAGTGCCACTGAGCTAGCTGCTGCCAGTGCCGACTGGACATGCACGGCAAAGTGGAGCGAAATCATATCCCTACGACCCCCTGTGTTTACCCTTCCCGGCTCACGTCATTTTTTTTTTTTTCAAGGAAAGGCGATTATCTGACTACTTACAGAAATATTGAGATACAAACAATATTTTCTTTGAAGAATTCGACTCTCTCATGCACAGGTTATCTTCGGTTTGAATGCCAAAATCGACTGGACGGAGTCGATCGAGTGTACTGTGTATGTATACATTGGTATGGTAAGGATTTGCGCGCGAGAGTGGTTTCTACGCTAAGAAGTATGCAACACGGACAGAAGCTAGAAAACGACCGTGCCTATTTGATGTCAAGTTCATGGTATATTTGGTTTAAAAATACATATAAATTTATGTTTACAATATTAATTTTTCGTAAATTATATATATATCTACGCTTGAAATATTTTGTTTGAAATTATAAAACCACAAACTTTCACATTATATGATGAAATTGCAACTAATCATTTGAACACTTAAATTGGTTTTAGAGGCACGGCTGTCAACTTGGTGAGTAGGGCATGCACTACGTAGCATCTTTTTGCCGGCTCTTTCACGATCGCTTGCAGGAATTATTTTTCAAAAATCGCGTACGGAGACAATTTTTGATGTCCAAGCGTATAAATTGGTGAAAGTTTATATTTTTTACTCTTCTTAATTATCAGTACAGTGAAAATCTCAGGACTGCTTCCCTTTAAGGACACCATCTCCAGGGTTTTTGTCATGATGGGACTACAGAGGGACGAATGCTGTATCGCGCGGTCTGCTGTGCTGGCTTTTTCAGTCATAGTTCATTCAACTTTCCAAATAATTCAGCAAAGATGTCGTAGGATAGTATTTGCCAATGTACAGGTTACATGAGACTTTTAATTACGAGAAATGGCAATGGTTTGGGTACATAATGATGTAATCTGATAACCACACATCAGGAAGATGGGAAGGGGACACCACCACTATGCCTGGATTCAGGAAGTCTTTGGCAATACAATGGGTTTTTTTTTTTCTTTTTCTTTTTTTTTTATGCGTCGTATTGTGCATTCTGCTGTACCACAGAATGATATGTGTACATTGATCCTCCAAGTATGTAGTTAATACTGTGCGATTCTTGTCAATGAGCACATAAACTGTCATAACGGGTTATGGCAGGATTTGCATTTGCGTTTAATCAAGAATTGATTGACAGTTATATGCTGTTTGTATGATGTTTATTAGTGGTATTTCAGACAAGCAATCTTGAAAGAGTTGAATTCCTTCCTATATAATTGAGAAGCACGCATGACAGGAGATAACAACAAAAGTTCACAGTATTTCCACTGGGCCAAATGGGTGGGTATTAAATGCACAAATTTTCGTGGTGCATTCATTTTCGCGCTGCTTTTGGCTAGCACAAATTCTAAAATCTGCGAAAATATCTTCACAATTAACTCTGCACGTTTTAAATTGGTTGACAATCATCCAGCATGAAATTTATGAACCCCGAATATGTTTTTTAGCCACTCAGCCTGAAAAATGAATCGCATCAAAATTATAGACATTTACAGTATTTGGGCAAGGGCCCCATACTGAGCACTATTACAAACCCTGTGGCAAGTGCCCACTCATTTGAATACTTGCTACAACAGTGAGTTCAAGTAGCACTGGGCAAGCAGGCAAGGTGGTTTGTAGAACCTGCATGAAGAGTTCAGCTGACCACAACAATGAGAATGATCAGATGCTTCCATGTATTGATTTTTTTTCTTTCCTTTTTTCTTTTTTCAAGTATATCAAAAGTGCAGGTCGTTTTCTATAGCTGCCGTAGTTGGTTACAATATTCTGGAATAGAAGAGAAATAAGTGTTGCGGAATATCTGTCATAGAGGATAGTACAATTGATGTTCAGTCACGTTATAAGATTTACGTACTTGTACTCCTCTAAAAGCACTTATTTGAGGATGTCAATCATGAATTTTTGATTGATTGTAGAAATTTCACACCATTTTAACCACATTATATGTACATGTAGTGTACAACATGTACATACATGTATGCATGCAGGGAATAATTTTCCAACTCAAATTTGATTAGCAATTTCAGCTGATGAACAATATTTCACATGGTATCCTGTACATTTCTATGGAAGAAAACTGCTACACAAAAGATAGTTTGTGTAGCAGTGGTGTAAGAGTGCATAGCAAATTGCGATGCGATACCAGGAAAATTATTCCCTGTGCATGACCAGTAAAAATGATCTAAGATTTTAGTTCGTAAAAAATTTGGTCACACATTTTGTTGAGACAACATCATGCATACAAGCTAGACATGCAAAGTATCTGTAGCCATACATTATAAAGCAATAATAAAACTCATTGTAAATGCTACACATCACTAGTACGACCACTACCTCCATCATCGTCAACAAAACCAAAAACTCATATCAAGCTATAGCTATTGAGCTATTTAGCCATCTTCACATCAAAAGTCTGTAAAGCAGTGTACATATTGTGATCAACTTGTTCTTAGTTTCCAGGGGTCCATTTCATGGAAGTCTTATGAGAGACTGTTTGCTCATAAGACACACTTTTTTTTTCATGAAATGGATTTTTCTTCTGTACTGCGTAGCTACATGCAAGCAATTTTGGCCATTCTGAGATTTATGCAAAGACTTTCATGTGGTGACTTTGTGAGACGAACCCCTGGTTTATGTAGGTTCATACACATTTTATTCCTTTTTGGGGGGAAAAAAAAGCTAGAATGCACAATGACCTGCTGCTCGCAGATAATGAAGAGCAAAGTCAAAGAAAGTCTTGAATTAACCTGCCAAATTTATCTCTTGCCTATCAATCCCTTCTTTCTTTCTCTCTTTCCTTTTTCCATCTTTCTGGATGTCTATAGATCTCTCTTTATTTCTGTTGCTCCCTTCTTCCTCTACACATTGCTATCCTGCCTTCTATCTTGCCTAATAAATGGATTCATAGTGTGACTCGCTGATGGCTGAGGCATGTAATAATTCATAGTACAATCTCTCTCAGTGCTACAATGCTTGTTGAGTATGCATTGTTCGTGCCAGCTACTAAGCCTGTGGTTTCGAATGAACCCAGAAATACTGTCGGCAACTAAATGTATGTCCTTGCCAGTTTTCATGCATAAATGCACATGGATATCACAATTAATATTTCATGTTTTCTTTGGTAGGAGGTAGAAGAGACTTTGGACACATTTAAGGACTATGTCAGCCCATGCTTCTCAGCTCAGCTCAGTGTGGTTTTGAATACAAATTTCATGTGCGGTAATCTGTGTGTCATTATAGACATCACGCACTCCGTGCCTTTTTCAACCATACTGGCCATAAACCTTGGTAGGTATTCCTTTCACAACCTGCAGCTCATGCATAATATGCCAAGTAAAGCACCAAAGTAATGTTTTTGCAGTGTTACAAATGATACTAAAAGTAAAAAATGGGGAAATTACCGTACAATTTCTGGTGCATTGTTGTCCATGTTAACAAAAAAAGGGGGGGGCTCAATGTGAGGTGTTTGTTTTCTACGCTTATCGTTGATCAGCACCCAGTCCTATTTCCGATCATTTCCCCAGGTTACAGTGTACGCAGTTGTGACCGTAATATATTGTACAATTGTTCATGGAATCATTGTGTCAGATTTGTTTTGAATGAGATCTTTACCTGCAAGTTCAAACAGTTTTATGACTTACGTTGTATATTGATACAGTATAGTATTTGTTCAAGATTATATAAAGCTGTGTTGGCTTACAATTGTATTTCCATGGAAGAAAGGTACAGACATTGTACTATGTGACCTCCCAAAATTCAAACAGTGCCAAATTTTAATGAGAATTGAAAAAAAAAAAAAAAAGCTAATATGAGAGACTGTGTGTTTATCTTATTTTATACATGTAGGTGTTACTCACGAGATGCTTGCGTATAGTCAAAATTATCAAATTCATCAAGGGCACTCCCCATCCCTTTGAATGGTACATCGGATCACTTGCCATACCTGCCAATGATACAGTGTATATATTGCAGTTAATCTTATAATTGATACTGAAAACCAGCTGTACTTTTAGTTTTAATTTAGGTGCTGGTGTGTGGAAGTGTGTACGTGTGATGGCCTATTCTGTGCCTTCAATGCAAACACAATGTTTGTGTAATATGCCTCACATTATGTGACAATTTAGTGAAGGACAATTAGACAATTACAGGTGATATATAATACCCTCATTTGCACCGTCAGGCATTTGGCCAAGCACACCATATTACCACATATGGGCTTGCATGTGCCCTTTTATCCTACTTGCCCAACCCTTTGCGAGTTTTAGTTGCCCATGGCAGCTGAAGTAAGCGGCTTTTTTAGTATTCTAGATGCATGTTTAGTTCTTTCAGGAGGCACTACTGTATACGCTGTTATTTTCGCGTAGAGATATCTTCGCGAATAACGAGATCATAGACATTTTTGCACGATGTTGCTTTTGCGAATCGACGCCGACGCTTACGTTAATGCTCTATTAACACATTGCATGGAGACATATTCGCGTGTTGTTAACTTCGCGATCCAGCTGTGATTCGTGAAATTTGCAAAAATTAAACCCTTGAGAAAATAACAGCTTATACAGTATTAAAGCCCTTCTGCCACTTCAAAAGTGGGAAATTGACAAGCGGTGCAACTTTTCATGAGAACAATGCACATTCACTAGTTTCCTTTCTCCAAGGTTTGGTTTGAGGTGCCAACCAAAACGAAACCACAATTCTCCCGGTCCTGTCCCATTTGTAGGACGAAGAGCCAGGATATGTACATGTAATGTAATTGTGGGGGAGTGACCTAACCTTGCCTTTAATTTTGCCTATTCAAGTCAAATTAGGTGTGTGGGTTCTAGAGCCCTGGAGAGATTTGAGTACTGCTGCCATCACAATGTGTAGTCCCACTTGCCTATGTCTGTGTTAGTAGCATTCAGAAGGACATACGTACTGTCTACAGTCATCTGCATGTAGATACAATGCACAATATTTGACCATTGCCTGGATTGTACACGCAAGGCATTGTGTACAAACACGTCCACCTGGAAAGAATAGCAGTAGTTTTATGCTACACGTACAACTGATGTTATAACTGATGCAATTAATAGTGGCAGTGGTACTACTTCATTAATTAACTGGGACTGTCCCCGACAACAGGTGATGGCCACCAGTATACATTCGTATCTTAACAACCACCATTCCTCATCCCTTGAAGTTTACAGGTTTCTTATTCTACGCAGACTGTGCTTCATAAAAATGTGAAATAGGACATTGTACATCAGTGAATTCAGTGTGAAGGTGAGATGAGATTACAAATGGTTAAAAATGTCTTTCTCATGTATGTGAATATGGAAAAGAAGAAGGGGAATCATGCTATAGTCCCACATGTCCTTTTCTGTGTTGGCAGATATTCATAGTACAAGTGTATCTTCGATTATTGACTATTAAAACAAAGTTTATGAACTAGTCTAGAGCCTATTATGACATGTCCATAGTGGCATCCTGGAGCATGTCAGTTTTTGTACAGCCATTGCATATGACTATGACATCATACAATCCTTGAAAGTTCACATTCATACATTACTATAGTGTCCCATACAATTTTGTACACAGCCATCATACATTTGTAGATACAATTCCCCGACAACAGCAGACCTCTAGAGCTAACAATACCCAGTTCCCCATATCCAGTGATAGGGATTTGATGATCACCATTTCTTTTCGTTTTCTTCCCCTTATTACAGAATGGCTATGTAGTAATTCCAACCCATCGGTTTTCCCCATTTATAGCAGCCCAAAATCTTCACTCTTTGCCAAACATGCTTTGTCTTCTGTGTCCTAAACTGGAACTCCTTTTCTTCCCACCAGCCCTCTGTGGTCGAGGCTTGCTCCTATTCATCATCGTCAATACACTTTCCTGTGCATCACTGCACCACTATACAATCCACTATAAAGAAGGGTGCTAGAGGTTCCCTGTTACATTGTGTGTATATCTTTCTTGCTGTGGGAAGAGGTTCCCAAAACTCTTGTCATGAAAAGTCCAGACAGAACTTTTGCTTTCAGTAGACTGTCCCACATGATAAAGAGCTTGCTACACAGGTCTTCAATATTGAGAAAATGCATGCCTCTACCATTTACAGTACCTAGTACAAGTCCGTAACTCCCCCCTCCTCCCTCCCCCCCCCCCCCCCCCACACACACACACACACATAAACAGACCATTTATATTTTATAGAGCATATCAAGGTGTGTGTGTGTGTGTGTGTCTGTTGCTATGCATCAGATATGTTTTTCTGAGAAAGGAGTTTATGCCTCAAAGTACTTGCCCATGGATGGAGAAGGTATTTGAGTAGATTTTGAAGTAATGTTCTCAATCAAAGCATGAGGCATTATCAGTTACAGGGATTTCCATTTTTACTGTATTGGTCTGTCTTTTGAAAGTGACTTCATCTCTTTCTCTTTTTTTTTCCTCTTCTTTTTGTATGAATATATGCCAACCAAGTCAAATATGTGCTTGACAAAGCTGATATGCTCCTTGCTACAGGGTCTGTAGCTTTCATCTGAAATATGGAGCTGCAGTGATTCTGTGTGTACAACGGATGCTTCGTGCAGAGCCTCAAATGAGCGACAATGTGGACCGCAAGCTATGCTCGATGGCAGTTTGGACCGTGCCAATATTGAGCATTATGTATGTCTAATCAATACCCCCCTGTAGTGACCGACCCAGTGATTGCCCCAAGATGGCTTGCAGTGATACAAGTTTTGATCCTCCGCGAGGCAGTGATGCTCAGTTGGATAGCTACGTGTATTTGTTCATGTATGTGTGCGTTACCCGTGAAGCTTTGGGTTACCATGGCAACGGAATTTACCCAAGAGAGGCTGGTATTAGAACAGCCATGTGGACTGGTACATGTCGTAATTGTATTTGCACGAGAGGAGCTCTTCGAGAAGAACTAGAGAGGGAATGAAGTTCAGTTTTGCAGCAGTTCACGAATTAAAATCTATGCTCATCTCTGTGATGAAACATGACTATGTTTTTGCTAGAGACCAAACTGGCGATGCCAAGGGGAATGATACAGCCGCCATGGGGAATGATACAGCAGCCTTCTACTTTGAAGAAGAAGTTGTGCCTTCTCGTTTCTTTCTCAATGAATTTTTGAAACATTCATTCATGAATCCCAATTTATCATCACTTTATAGGGAGCAGAAGGGCACTGTTGCAACTACTTGTATGAAAGTTTAGTAGATTTAATGGCCTTTGAGTGCACAGTTGACAATACAAATTGTGTTTCATTTTAATGCTCCCCAACTTTGTTTCCCTTATATTTCTTTGATTATTTTTTGTTGTTTTTAGTGATGTATTCATTGTTTATGTATTCATTTGTTTCTCTATCAAAATTGAATTATTTCTACATAATGATTCATTATAAATTGTAATGCTTTTGCATGATTTCTTGCTAATTTATGGTAAATCACAAATATAACATTTCCCTTGTAGAATAATGTAGGGTACATGTCAGTGTCAGGCATTGTGAGTAGCCAAATATTGTTGAATCACTCATATTCTTTTGATTTGGAAAGAAGTAAATTTGTGTACTTCACATAAATTCTGCTTTATCTCTCACCCCTTGAAATAAATAGTCCTACTTTACCTGTTATGATTAAAAGACTGACATTGAGTGTAATGACTGTAAAAAACTCTTAAATAATCTTTAATACTGAACAGATCCCGACCCTGTCAACTGTGAAAAGATTAGTTAGCCAGCATAGTCAAATTTTATGCACACCTGTTTGGCAGCGGTTGTTCCCGGCAACCAGAAATCTTTACCAGAGCATTGCCATCATAGCAACAACAACTGAACCATCAAACTAGATGAATTCAAGATGTATACATGCACAAAAGTATATTACAATGTAAAGCTTTGTATTACAATGTCCTCTAGAGGGGATCAAATTTAACAATAAATAAACTTATCAGCCTTTCCATTTAGAGTTGCATATTTGCATACTAATGTATGTAAAAGTGTAAATACTGTAGATACAGCCTGTAGATGTATACAGCTTGGCTTTCTATGTGGTGGTCTTTACTGCATATTCCTCCACGTTTTGTGCTCACTGTGTACATCTAGTTCAATCACACTCACAAATGGCACAGGTGTGTATGTAAACAAAGAGCAGTAGCTCACATTTTATCATGTTTGCGGGTAGGGGGGGAGGAAGAAGTGTGAGCAAACTCGCTCTCCAGATTGCAGTCGGCAGCGACTCAATTGGTGGCCCGTGCGCCCTCTCTCAGTCACATGATCCCCACTGAATATTAAGGATGATGCGTTTAATGTAGACATGAGTTCTTGCAACGCTTACTGTACAATGTACTTGGCGCTGGCAGTTAATATCCACTCACAATATTAGAGAACGTTTTTTTTAGGTAACATGCACATGTATACTCTCAGAAACAATGTTAAGAGCTACAGTTTAGATCTATTGGTGTTTATATTTAATGCAAGTATGCAATAGATGCAGCCATTGCAAACATAGCTCTTTGATTTATAAGTTTTGTCTCGAAAAGATCAAACTGGAATGAAGTAGCTATAATAATTCCATAGTTACAAAGACAGGTAAAGTAGAGATACCAACAGTCTAGCTGGAAATCGTAAAAATGAAGTCGAGGGCATTACTGATGGAAGGCATTGCCGCTTGCTTGATGAATGGCCGTGCAGCTCATCTTTTTCTTGTCTCGCCTCAGCAGATTGATTATGTTGGCTGCTTTCTTTTGCAAGCCTGTGAAATTTGACGGATGTGATAGCGACACTTTGTTTAATAATATATAATGATAGCTTTTCTGATGATTTTGTATTGTCCGATGAAATGCGTTGGTTTTGCAGAAGAGATTCTCTAGTCTTTGTGTTGTTTGACCAAATCTGATAATTCTCCAGCTTCAGATGAACATGTTTTTAGGTTTTGTTTTGTTTGGTGTGTTTCATTGTCGTCGTTGTTGCTGTTTGTGTTGTTTTTGTTGTTGGTGGTGGTGTTGTAGTTGTCGTTTGTTTGTTTGTTTGTTTGTTTGTTTATTTGTTGTTTTAGTTGTCTTTAATTAGAAAGCATTCTCTACTTTCAATGAAGTCCCTGCTTCCTACAAGCAGGCCTGCCACTGGAGTTGACAACCAAATGAATGGACTTTGTACTGTTTACACGATACCGCTGTCAGATCGAGCCAAAGTTTGACATCGTTTGCTTAACCGAAATTCGGCGCGAGGGGAAAGGGGCCTGGAGATCACGGCTTAAAACACTCAGACCTTTGATCGAGTCGTGTTTGCCAATTATCTAAACCGTGTCACGTGCACCAGAATCGCATGTCACCGCCACTATACCTCCGGCCCGTGGCTCCTCGGTAAAGTTCAACTTTGGCTGAGTGTTCCTTCTCTAGAATGTGTCAAATTGATATATGTGGTATATTTTGTGCAACTTCGAGAACATGAAAATATCTTGCACATTTTGAAATGTGTCAGAGCTGTTATAATTCCTACAGAAACCAGTTTTGAACAGATATTGACTACACCTTTGTGAAATCCCAGCTATCCCTTTTAACCCGTTGAGGACAAGTCCAGAGTAAACTCGGGCAGATGTCTATGGGAAACGCATGTTGTACCGAAATCAAACCGTCCTCATCAGGTTATGTTGATGAATAATACCCCATGTGGGAAGTGTGCAACATTCATGATTTTCCATAGTGAAAGAAAGTGTTTAAAAAATGCCAATTTTAAAATTGAAGAAAGAGAGTGTGGGCAGTATTTGGCATCAAAGTGAACTGATTGGAATCAATTCAATCCAGCAATTCTCAATATAGTGCTGCTTTTTTCTTTTACCGTAAATTCTTACAGTAAAATCTTTATAATAGCCAACTAATGTCATTGCGCCAAAAGATGGCATACAGGTTCTACCTTTTGAACTTGTGCTGAAACATTATCCTTTAAAATTTAAAGATAAAAAGAAAACATGTCCACCTCTATATGGGTGGATTTTGTATTTTTAAAAAAAAGAGAAGAAATGTCCTCAGTCACAGCTTGTTTATTCTTAATATCAAAAGTGATGTTCTGTATATTATAATATTTTCCCAAATCTGTTTCCAAGTATAAAAGAATATTTATAATGCAGCAAATAAGTTGTCTATATAGACTATCCATTACACGTGAACAAACTTTTGGCAAGGAAACAGACATTTGATTAAGCAGTTTATAACTGTGTGCGTCTATTGTGTGTATTTACTATACTGTACAGTGTACTGTATACGTACATTCAGTGCTGTGACTTGGCAGGGCCATAGACATAGCACATGTCATCTCCCAAGGGGCTGCAATGCACATGCAGGCATGTTTATTGCGTAATAATTGTTCTGCCTGAGAGCCCGCCCCCGTTGCTACGGTGCATAGCCCCCCACGCACCTTGCCTACCAGACAGCATGGTAGGTGATACTTCATTGAGAGCGGTTTCCTTGCGTACACTCCTGCTCCGCTGAACGCCCTTTGTGTCCCTAATCGATTGTGGGATTCTTTTTCCCTTTCCTATTTGAATTGTTTTTCTTTGAAAGCTCTGCTGTAGCCTTTCGAAGTGGATAAGCATGAACTAGCACAAAAGTTGTCACAGTTGTCAATTGTCACAGAGGCATCATCGTGAAGCTGTTGAAAAAAAATCAGCCACTTGTTATTTGTCAGCAAGCAGCCATGTCAATCATAGATATGATCTCAACCTTGCAACATATGATGCAAACTGTACACTATGATGTTTTGTTTACATAGATACCATATTTTCATCAATGCGTAATTTGATTCTGGCAGAGTGGAGTGTAGCTTCTGATATTGATAGAAAGTCTGTCAGTCATGTTGTTTCAACTTTCTACTTGTGAAACTCTAATTTCCATTGGTAATCTGAGCCGTAGATTCTCCTGGTTCTTTGAACAACTATCAGTAGAAGGTGTGTTTATCCTGAAAATAGTCTGTACAGACACTTTGCAAATAGTTAAGTGTTTTTGATGTGTTGCCAGAGCAACCTGTAATGCTAGTGATCTGTAAGTGCCTAACATTTCTCAGCTTTGGGAAGTATGTCAGAATCTGAAGGGGGAAAATTTGGACAGGTAAAAGAATATGTATGGTACAGTGAATAGTGAAACTGTTTCATTTCAGTGAAACAAGAGCTCAACTTCAGAGAAGGCTCACGTTTGCCTATGAATAATGCATGTCAGCAGTGAAACCGGCACTTGCCGTAAAACCACATCCTCAACTGCCGAGGGAAAGTACCGGCGGACAGGTCACGAATGACAGAAGAGATTTTGACGAATTTGCCGTGTCATCCTCTTGCCTGTCCCCGCAGACCTCGGCAGCTCTGCTCCCGTTTTTCCAGCAGAGCACCCAACCCCCATCCCACCCTCACCCCACACCCTTACACACACATTCTCTCATTCTCCCTTCACAAGGTGTTCCTTGTTACGAGGAAGCAGGCATGTCAGGCCTAATCAAATCGCTGGGCACCTGAGGGGTTTTGATCCTGCAGCATATCCCCAACTGTCCCCGGGCTTCCGGAGGTGGCCGGGCCGATGGACATGGCACATACTCACTTTGTAGCCCCCTTAAAAGGATCTCACCGTCTGCTGCGGAAGTGACAAGGCAAAAATGTGCACTACCACCATCTATCTATTGTGTATGTGAACAATTCAAACCATACTGGAGCTGAGGGAGCTTAACTTTTAGATTATTTCAGTGTCCTTTACAGTGTCATCAAAAAAAGAACGCCAAAAAAAAAATGATGATATTTTGCAGTAATACCAAGCCGATCATGTGACTATCATATCAGAGGTTTCCTTTGCTACAGCTCAGATAGGCCTGCTTAGTTTTATTCCTGAATTTTCTTTCTAGCGTTTTATTTTCAATACAGTAGATTTCCAATGTACCGTGCTAAAAGTTGCATGATTTCAAAAGTGTAAATGTGAATAGTCATACTTGTGAATGATACAATGGAATGTGTGATTATGATGAATACTGCATAAAAAGTATATTGAATTGACCCACATTCTGGAAAGCATGCAAAGCAGACGTTATCCCAGATCTCCTGAGAAACAAGACATTATTACACAGGAAATTGATCTCTCTCTTTCTTTTTTTTTTCTTTTCTTGTTTTTTTGCTATTTGTGAAAATATTAAAGATCAAGAAAGGAGATGTCCACAATCCTTGTATGGTTGTGTTGTTCAAATCAAACTAGGTCTGTAGATTATGTGGGACCCAATGACACATGAAACCTTATCTCTTCATTTCACTGCAAACAGACTTACAAGTGTAAGTGCCATGTAGTCATGATTTCACATAGCATAGCATAAACTATAAATCAAATGCATGTATGATTGGTACGGTTACTGCACATGTTGTCGGTTCTTTATGACACATGACACATAATCAGTTCTTTGTGACTCGCTATGAAATACCGAACAAGAGGTGGCATTTTATTTTTCTCCTTCATCTTCTTCTTCTTGTTTTTTCCTTCTTTTTTTTTGTGAGAGAGAAAGAGGTGTATATGTATAGGGGGTAGTTTTCTGTATCTTGCTTTCAATAAGTTTATGTGAAAAACGATGGGAATGGAATATTCATGTCTTCCATGTACAGCTCATGGAGCTTTACTCCCGTCTGGAATTGCATTTTGCAGGTGATATCAGATTGCTGTTATATATCAGTTGGTGAGGCTGACGATCCAGGCCAACCTACTTACATTATTGACTAAAGTCTATGCATTTCTCATGAGTTAGGATGCTTAGCCCATGTGCGATGAGAAACCCTATCCATTTGTTACCATAACATCACGTGAGCTGTGCAGGGTAAAACAGCAGTCTCTTCAGCAGTCTTCTTCCAGTGTTTTCATTCAAAGTCCTTGATTCACTAGATTGAAGCAAACTAGACAATTACACTCCATCCTAACTGTTTAGAATGGGACCTTAGTAAAAGAGCTCCCTCCCCTCTCCCCCCCCCCCCCCCCCCCCCCCCACACACACACACATATGGGGGGATTCCAACAGCCATCTCCTAGGCAACGAACAAGCCCCACCTTCTCTGGACCTGGACAAGAGTTGTGTGTGTGCATGTAGGGAAGAGTGCAAATACCCATACAGGGACTGAGCACTGACTTCCCCTCAAGGGCATGGGACAATGTGTGGATGTGCACACTACACACACACACACACACACACACACACACACACACACACACACACACACACATGTACACACATGTACACACAGAGCATAGCATGTTACGGGCACACCAACTAGGACAACATGACTATCACATGCCTAGTACGTGGTACTCAATAGAGCGCAAGCACAGGGCATCATTGTCCCGGTGTGGTGCAATGAATTGGGGGGGGGGGGGGGGGGGAGAGACAATGCTGGCAGTGACCAAATTGTAAACCTGTACCTCACAACTATTGTTCCCCATGGACCCATCATCAACTGACCCCTTTGTCATTATAGATTATTGAAGGGTAAAAGGCATTATCCAGTGATTTTAAGAGATTACATGGTAGAGTAGGAGAGGGGGGTAGGGGGAGGGTAGGAAAGGGGGCCAGGTTACCAATGCAAAGACATGGGCAGTTTAGGGTTGTAGGGTATAGGCCTATATATTTATAGCCTCAGACTACTGTATTGTTGTCATTGGGTTTATTCAGTGAAAACTTTCAAAGCAGCATTTA